>NC_091124.1:147566154-147821154 GCF_040183065.1 Periplaneta americana | reverse complement strand
TACTATCACGAGAGATGCGATATTCGGACATGTTTGTTAGTGAGGACTACTTGGGTCCACATCTGTGGAGTAACGGTTAGTGCGTCTGGCCGCGAAACCAGATGGCCCAGGTTCGATTCCCAGTCGGGGCAAGTTACCTGGTTGAGGTTGTTTCCAGGGTTTTCCCTCAACCCAATATGAGCAAATGCTGGGTAACTTTCGGTGTTGGACCTCGGACTCATTTCGCCGGCATTATCACCTACATCTCATTCAGACGCTATGTAACCTAAGATGTTGATAAAGTGTCGTAAAATAATCTACTAAAAAAAGGACTAATTGATGTGACTGGTAGTAGAACCAGCTGAACTTTGCAGCACAATCTGTACTCAACTGATTACATAACAGGCGCCTGAGCGTATACTCTATATCTTGTATACTTTCAATCTTTGAATCTTCTAACAAGATTATGCACTGTAGGATTAGTAAGAACTTTGACAATTGGAAAATTATCTACAAACCTTCTTTGCACTTTTAGCCTGATTTAGTGAGCACATAAGTTACTCGTTGATGTGTAGTAAAGCGAGAAACATCCATTTCAAACATACGAATATCACAAAGAAACAAATCTTTAGCCATATGGAGCGGGAAACTTTACTCTCTATCCTATGGACTTGATAAGTCCGTGAGTAAATGAGAGATAAAGAAGCAGAACTCTCTTGCCACCTCAGTTCCGGACCTAATCCCTTATGACTTTTACATTTAGAGGAGTAGGTACCTATTAATGTGCGGTACAAATCCCCATACTCTAGAATAGATACAAGAGAAGACACAGCGAGAAATTTATTCCGTAACAAGATATAAATTGCACTGGATAATAAATACCGTTCACGTGTCAGGAATGTCAAGGTCAAAAGCATGTACAAATTCTACGTGCTATCAAACTCTGAGTGGTTGCAATAAACCTATTCTGCAAGCAGTATTGGTGAACAAGAAGGGGTGAGCAAAATGAACTCTGTTGGCCTAACACTGCGAGGTGAAGTAAAACTGCTTTTAAGAAATAATGTGTTACATTCATACAAGACAACAAGAATTCAAAGCATGTTTTCCAGCATGTTCCTGTCTAATAAATGCAATTAATTATAAAGAAATACTATTTAATATTAAACATAGACTACTCTTAACTTATACAGTTTCAGATAATAACTAGGATTTAATTAATTTTTATGTAGTTATCTAATAATGCAATTAGTACATAAACGCTGCTTTTCTGTTTTAAACTAATACAAAGGAAAAAGAAATCATAGGGCATTCTGCATATGGTAAAATCAAATAACAGGCCTACAACAAATAATAAACATATGAGCCGTTCAGAGCAGAAGTGGTGTAAGTCAAAAATGGGTAATGAGAGTTAAAGTAAATATTCTGTAAAATACGGCGCAAAGTAGCAATTAATATCAATTTGTTTAAACTGTTAGTAATCAGTGGATAGCAAGAATGCCATATTAATTGTTACTTTGCGCTGTATTTTACAGAATTTTTACTTTAAACCTCATTACCCAATTTTGACTTACACCACTTTTGCTCTGAATGGCTCATATATTCTCTTTAACTTATGCATTTTCAGGCCTATCTAATTAATTTTTACGCAACTATTACATAATCATGTACTTACTACATGAACATCACACTTTTAGAAAGAAACTTAACCCTTTGATGCACGCATTTGGGAGTGAAAGAAAAAATTGTGTTCGCAATGAAATTAAACTTTTATTTGCCTAAGTGAAGTGTCTCAAATTTAAAAAAAAATTGAAAAACTTCCCTTTTTGACATAGGAAATGGGTGGTTTCATGGTAAAACCACTATGCAATATTGCAGAACACAATGCCTTCAAACTTATTGTGAATGATGCAAAAGGAAACAGTTTCTGGTCTCATTAAGGCAAAGTATCACTTCACATGTGTTGCAGGCCCATTTACTCCATAAGCACAGCATCTTGAAGATCCACGCACAGGCATATGTGCCACCTTGTCGAATCTTTCCTCATATGGGACAGTTGGCTTGAAGTAGTGCATAGGTTTTTGTACTCTGTTTCTCCCTCTAGGTTTTGGAATATTAGCTGCGACCAAACCGTCAACAACAGTCAACCTGAAATTCTTCAGAGTCAGTTCTCCACCTTCACCTCTCAACGGATATACCAAGAAGGCATTAGCCACAGTGACATCAACATAATGCCAAAAAAATGCGGTGCCACTATTTTCTGCATTTTCAATCAATCTCGTAGAAGGACTTCAACATATCAGCTTTGTCAACATAACCCATATGTTTGTTGTAGTCCTTCACGCGTTGTGGGCAAGCAATTTCAGTGCTTGTTCTATTCTTCTCTTTCCTTGTAACATTGGCGAAAATAGATGGATCGTGGTAATTAGAAAGGAAAAGAATGGACCTTCTATCCTTCCACTTGAGCCAGGACACTCCAGCATATGACGTACGGCTATCACTCTCACCACGTTTCAGGTCGCGGTCTCTTCTTTCGTCGTGTGTTAAACCAATACGCCCATGTCTAACTGTACCACATGCATAGATATTTTGCTGCCTTAGAGATCATCAGATTCAAACTTGCGAAAAAGTTGTCATAAAACACTTTGTGATTGTTACCAATCTTCTCTTCCTTGTAGCCATGATGATAAGTTGACACAAAAATGGAACACTTTGTTGGTTATAGTAAGCATGACTACCCTGTTTGCATGGTGGTTACGTTTTGAAACCACCACATTATTTTATATTGACGCCACATGTGTCGAAGAAATTACAATTTTGCTATTGAAATATGTTCTCAAAGACCGAAAGACAAATAATGCTACTTACGTAACTGTGATATTTTAACATACAACTGAAATAAAAGCAAGTAGCGAGTTTCCCACACCCCAACTACACACAACAATATCGCCATCTTAGTTAACAGGCTGAGCAACACAAATATAGGGAAAATTACATTCTTTTACAGTTGCTAGGGATCAGTGAACGCAGCGGAGTAGTTTTGAAATAAAACCCACTCTGTAAGTAGACGGAAAACTCAAATTTAAAAGGTGGTTACGTACTGTAACCACTGTGCTTCAAAGGGTTAAATTTCTGAATTCTCGCCTAATTCAGAAATGCATTTTTTTACTATTTGCCGACACTAGCATCCTTATGTCGGGCGCAATATTGTTTCCTGAAGCAAGATGTAGCGTAGCCCGCATATTATCATCTCATAATCCTGATCTTATTCTTAGTTGCGTGAGGTTTACAAGTGAGAAAAATTGTTCACGTAAGTACGTACTGCCAAATATAAAAATAAGTTGCGCAGCAAATCTTCGCACCCCCGAATATATATCAGGATTCAAATCTTTGTAAAATGTGGGAAGAACTTTACGATCATAGTGTGTCTTTGCTGGTGCATCATTGATGAAGTCAATACTAACGAAAGACCTGAATTGGCAAACATTCCAAAGTCCATTGAAGTACACTTTTTCACCACAATAAAGAAACTATAAAGGCTTGCAATGTAAGAGTACCTATTGAAATAAAATACTTGTACAATTAAAAAAAAAAACACATATTTAGAATCGGACTTCAGATATTCTTTTTTACAGGATGATAGTCTATGCAAAACACAACATTTCAGGTAAAAAGTCGATTTTGGTACATTTTGGACTTGAAACTCGTAACTGACATGTAACGAGTCTACGCTATTAGCAACACACCCTTTTGTTTGTACTTCATTATGTAAACATAAATACAAAGCATTGAGAAAGAAACTCTACAATTCATCTACACACATTTTACTAATAGTTAATGTCAATAAGAACAACAAAATTTGAATACATTATTCTGTAGATAGACTAATAATTTCAGGCGTTTCATACTGCTTCTCTTTGTAAATAAATAATTTCCACATGTCAAACAAAGAGCATCACCTCATCTTTCACTTATATAAGAAGTCAAGAGCACAGTCAGCCTGAAACTTACTGAACGACTTCTTCGTCAATGTGTAATGTACAACCCTTGTGTTCACCAGTGACTTGTACCTGCCTTCTCTACGTGCTCTGAACAGCTCATACAGGCGGTGAGGCACGCTTGCGCTCTCGTTGACATCATTGATGTATGTGATTGTTGGGGGGGATCAAAATTTTGATCAATATCTTTAAGTCTGTTAAGTTGTTTTAAATAAGATTGTGTTTAATTATTTTTAAAGTAATGACAAGTGGCTGTCCTACGTACTATTTCAGACTGCCTTGCAGGCACCTGACGGAAGCCGATAGCGTGACTGCGAAAAGTTCTATGTGCCGTTTAGTGGTAAGCCGGTAAGGTTTTTAATTGAACGCATTGCAATTAAGTTAAACAAATCTATAGAAACATGACCACAAGAGGTTTTCTGGTAGAGTTGAGGTGTTGTAGGATCTCTATTGTTGACCAGCATTCTCGCTTAGGCGTAATTTTCCGGCATTGTAGATAACCTACTTTGACATAAACGATATTACCTATGTTGAATCAAAAGATGTGGATCTGTGGTACACAAGTATAGTGACTTTTGATGAAGAAATGATTGAGTTTGTTAGAAGGGACAATCATAGCCTATCTTGCGAAAACCTGTCCAAATACCGTCTTTTTTTTTTCATTTAAAAATTCCCCCAGAATTTGGACGAGAGTTTCCTGCGTGAAAATCTGACTGCTGAAACGTCGACTAATGATGCGTCAAGGAAAGAGGCTTAGATAAAACCTTGTTGTCAGAACTCCAGATCGATAAAATTAGGAATTACATAAGTAGATCGAGAATAGGTTGGTATGTATTAACGGAACTTGGCAGATTCCATTTTGGCTACAGAATGCAATGGAAATAAACATTAACAACGACGTAACTGCAGTCCCGCTGCCGCTATGGCTGCAACATTCATAAACTTGAAGCACCATGTCTGCATCTCCATGTATAATGGAAGTAATTAAGGGAGAACACTACACATGTCGCTTACAGACGTTCCCGCTGCAGCAAGTCTTTCACTTTCATCTACACATTCCTGCTTATTAATGTGTGTTCTTAATGTGGTACCTTGTATTCAATTTTAAAGTCCGTTTTCGACGCTGGAAATCCCAGTTAGGTTCCTGAAAGTTGCTGCGATAATTATTAGTGTCAAAATTTTAATGACATGTAATCGTTTACTTGGGTTTTTACAGACAGTGCTATCAATAAGTTATTTGTAAATCCTAGTCATGGTTCTCTGATTACAAAAGCAGACAATTTTTGGTTATCTACTGAGAAGATTTCAACCTTTGCTGTCTTCCATTTTCGCTCTTGTGAGAAGTTTGAAGCAAAATGAGATATTCGTAAGTATCGTAATCCATTGCTTATGTGGTCAGCATGGTGTAAGACCATCCCAATAAAAAAAAGTAAAATAATACTAGGGACATACACACGTTGTCCTCGGTAGGATAGTGGTTACCATGTTAGCCATTGGATCAGATGTTCACGGATTCAAACCCAATCGAAGGTGATGGATTTTGAAGTGCGATGAAATAGATTTACAGCACATAAAATTAGAGGCCCGATAGAGGACTTTCGACAAAATTTATTGTCAATTTCACGTTCAATTTTGATTTTGAATAACTTCTGCAGTTGAAAACGTCGTTAGATAAAATCTACCACCACCACCACCACCACCACCACCACCACCACCACCACCACCGCTGGTGAACCACACGCAAAAAATAATTAATCTGCATGCGTTATGTTTCCCACGTACAAGACCTAACCACTCCTTAAAATCATGTTAATGGCTCGGACTCGTCTACACTAAAAATGACAGCTCGGATTCCAAGTCATACTGCCTGTTGGATCCCAGGATCGCGGGTTCAAACCCGGGCGAAGGCTATGGGTTTAAACAGTTAATGTAGTTTTGTACGACGAAAACCCCATGAAGTTGCAAAAAGAGGAGGAAATATCTGGACAACAAGAATTTATAGTTAAAAGCGTTTAAAACATTAATTTAGACACACATATTAGTAGACATGGCAACACTGAAGGCTTTCACTGATTCGAAAGAATGAGCAAAGCTAGAATAAGAATCATTACTTTGTTTTGGTTTGTCGAATTCATTGTCTCTAAAAGGAGAATGGAGAATTTTAAAATTTCACATAACCTTGGGAATTCCGGAATGTTAGCAGAATGGGTGGTTTGAGTATATAAAGTGTTTTTGGAAAACATCTACACTGTCTCCTTATAATTTTAACGTCTGGAAAGCCCGGTTATAGAACCACTGATTCAGAGGGATAATCATGTAAGATATGAAAAAAAGAATCAACATTTTTACGAAATATGAACATTTTACCAAATAATTATAAAATATGAACACTTTTTCGCGTTAATTGCATTCTTCACGTCGTGAAAATGAGTGAAAATCCTTGTTCCCACGTCGGTAGCAGGAATGGTTTAGATCAGTGGTCATCAGCACTCACTGAAATGGGTTATGGGTAAGCAGTGCTTGGCAGCATGCACTCTCGTGCAGGAGGAAGCAGCCACGAATGCACGCTGGTGCTGTAGGAGACCTGCGGGTAAGAGACGCTAGCCCGAGAGTGCAGTGTTTTGATGCCCACTGGTTTAGATTGTGGAATTTAATATTTTGCCTGTCACTAAACATCATGTAAATCAGCGGTCATCAAAACACTGCACGATCGGACTAGCGTCTTTTACCCGCGGACAAGACACTACCCTAGCGTGCAATCGTCGCTGCTGACGGGTATGCTGTCTCTCTATCTCTTGTGCACGACGGAGCAGAGTTCCTTACCCTGCATGCACTCTACCCATTTCAGCGAGTGCTGACGACCACTGATGTAAATCATAAACCTTTTTCTCATTGTGTAGTACTTGGTAAATAATAGTTTGTCAGAAATTAGAGCCACACAAAGTATATAAATGTTGTCATCGTCGTCATTGAAATCATGATAATTATCGTCGTCATCGTTGTTGTTGATATTGTCATTATCGTCATCATTGTTTTTGTCGTCGCATTATCTTTGATTTCATCAGCGTTGTCGTCGCCTTTTTCGTCGTAATCAAATAAATAATTTAGACCTGCTCGACTTCAAGATTGCGTTCGTAACACAGTTTTGGGTTTAATTGTCCCAGAAGTATTCTGTTTTGGTGTTCTTGTTATTAAACTTCTGAAGGAATCCAAATAAAGAATAAAAAATGTGGTTGCAGTTGTAAGATAGAAGGTAGTATTGACAACCAAAAAAACATCCGTGCTCTAATAGGATTACGACCCACAACCGTGGCTGCGACTTACGCATTGCGCACATCAGGGTTGGCAGCGGATTAAAATGTAATATGCATTAGAGTCGTCAGTATTTCCTGCTTACGTATAAAATATTTAGTGATTTGCATGTACGAGTATTTGCGTGGAATAAGTATCAGAAAATGTACAAAAAAATTCTTCAGCAAAACTTCAGTCACCTTCACTATCACGGTCAAGATAATAATTATCGTCAACGTCATCATAATCATTGTTATAATTGTAATCATCATCAGCCTCAAGGCTTAGTTCCATTTCAGTCCATTGCGCATTCAAAATAATTGTACGCTATCTCAGGGATATAACTGAATTTAGAATATGTCGCCCAATTTCGGAATGCAAATCCAGTTGTAATGATTTGAATGCTCTATTTTTGTTTTGGTTTACAAATGGGAAGTATGGGTCTATAATAAGAGAGGTAATTAATGAAGGGCATGTAATAATATATTAGAGAGTTTTCGACCCCCCCCCCCCGGTACGCTAAACTGTTAACACTATGATAAAGTGGAAAGTTTGAATCCAGGATGTACAGAGTCTCTAAACAGCAGACTAGCCTACGTCAATGTAACCTGTCTATTCATTGGTTATATTGAATGTAGTATAGGTAGTCGGCTGTTTACTTCTGCTCAGTACACATCCTGGGTCAACTATACAGTCTACATCAGTGGTCGTCAGCACTTGCAGAAATGGGTAAAAGGTGAGCGGAGCCGTCCCGTGTGCCCCATCGTGCAGCAGGAAGAGGTACAGAGCATAACCGCTAGCAGCTACGATTGCACCATAGTGGAGTGTGTTCTCCGCGGGTAGGAGACATTAGCCGTAGAGTACTCTGTGCTGATGACCGCTGGTCTACATTGAGTTGTAATACATAATTTTACAAAATCAATTATTTTATGAGATAGTATTTAAACTGAGTTGTAAAGCAGAATTTTATAAAAGTACCGGTAATTATTTTATATGAGAATTCTGAAATTGAGTTGTAAAGCAACATTTTATAAAATCAATTATTTATATGAGAGAATTTTTAATTGAGCCGTAAAACAGAATTTTGTAAAATTAATTACTCATACGAGAATTCTTAAATTAAGCTGTAAAGCAGCATTTTATAAAGTTAATTATGTTATATGAGATAATTCTTAAATTAAGCAGCGTTTTACAAAATGAATTTTTATATGAAAATTCAATAAGGACAAATTGAGAATTAATGGTACACTTTACGATCTCGAATATTGTGAAAAGAATTGTGACAAACCAGAGTTTCGGACTGAAATCGAGCAGTCAGGTGAATCAAAGAAAGCAGCGGAGATGCAATGAACGTGAAAATATGCGTAGGTGAGCGGAGGGAAGACAGCATGTTAGGAAGAAAGAAATGCAGACGATACTAAATTTCAGCAATGGTGAGAAGAGAGATGATGTACAATATCCGTTCCTGAAACCGGGTGCGGGAACGAAACAGCTGACCAGAATAAACCAAGGAGAAAAACAAAGAGCGAGTCGCATAGCAGATACTGCTGACAAAGGATTGGGGAAACAGGTGGAAGTGTCTGAGGTCAGGAGCATAGACAAGACAAACGGAAGAAATGAAAGAGAAGACATAAGAACGAGCAAAGGAACTAAGCAACTACCAGGTATTAATGATTGTGAGGACAGAATAGGTAGGGCTTTTGAGAGGTCATTAAATGGCGAAATCGAGGATAGAATAGTAAGGAGAATGGAATTAGCGAGGAAGAAGAGTGTTAAAAAGTGAGTGCAAGAAAGTTACAGGTGGCAAAAGTGATAGAATAAGAATAGAGAAGAAAATATCAAGTGTTAGAAGAAAGTGTACGAGAGTAGTAATATAGACTAAAGGCTTATTCACAATGAAAATTAAACATAAGCAAGCGTTAACTTAAAAATGTAAACGTTACGGTAAAATCAAGAACATTCACGATGGGAACATAAACATAATCGCAAAGATGCTTGGTAACCATGGTAACATAACGACGCAATTTCCTCATAATTCTGTCGTATATATCAGCGCTCCACTATTGTGTACTGTTTGCAAATCACGTAAGCATAAGCATGAAAGTTTGGAGTTTGCAAACTTTCATGTTAACGTCTACCGGCAATGTTTATGTCAATGTTTATGTGAATCATTGTTAATGATCCCATTTGATAACCTGGCTGCAAACTTCTGTGTTTGTTACGGTTATATTTCATTTTCATTGTGAATGGGCCTTTAGAAACAATGAATGAAAGAGAATTTCATTTTTTCATTTCATTTCTCCATAAAAGAGTTAAAACCATAGGACTTGTCAAAGAGAGAGAGAGAGAGAGAGAAACAATAATTAAAATAGAAAACAATAATTAAAATAGATAAAAGTACAATAAATTAGGACCAATGTAAGCCTACAAGTATTTCATCTGAATTGTAGGGACATAGGTTTGTTAAAATTCTTTTGATATATTTATTTTATTTATTTAAATTTTAAATATACAGAATAAAGAATATAATTACAAACAAACAAGAGAAATAGAAATAAAATAATACAAACAATATAATAAAGGAGATACAGTAGTATTAACAAAATTTGAGACCGAATGAGCACCGCTCGTGTTCGATCGCAGTTCAGATATAATATTAATAGGCCTATAAGAGAATATAAAATAAAATAGGAAATAGAATTAAAATTAAAGTTACAGAAATTATATAATACAATATTAATATAAGAGAAATATAGAAAATAAAAAAAATAATAATAAAATAAGTAAAATAAAATAGGAACTAAAATTTAAATTACAGCGGCAATGGAATTATATAATATAATATTAACACTAGAGAAGAATAATATCGCACGTGAAAAGTATATATATATATATATATATATATATATATATATATATATATATACACATACATATACAGGGTGTTTAAAAAATACGGGGCATAATTTCAGGTATGTATTTCCCACATGTAGACAATCAAAATAGTTCATTACAACATGTGTCCGGAAATGCTTCATTTCCGAGTTATGGCCTTCACAACATTGAAATTCCCCGGAACGTTTTTCTTTCCGCAGGTCGTTGTCATTACAGAAGATGTTCAAAATGTCCACCTCCTGCTTGAATACAGACCTCACATCGATGTCTCATTGACCTGCGAACACGATCCCAAACTCCAGGAGTATTGCGTATGTCCTCAGAACATGCCACAATTCGATTCCGAAGGGATTCCAAATCAGGCACCGGAGACGAATAAACCAATGATTTTAAATGACCCCACAAGTAGAAATCGAGAGGGTTCAGATCAGGTGAGCGTGGAGGCCAAGCAATTGGGCCACCTCTACCTATCCATCGATCAGGAAACCTTCGAGCAAAGTACCGGCGAGCCATACGACTGAAGTGTGCAGGAGCGCCATCATGCTAGAAGTGAATGTGTTGACGATTGATCAGTGGAGTGTCTTCTAAAACATGAGGTATGGTGTTTTCCAGGAAGTTTGTGTACGCCTGCCCCGTAAGTCTGTTTACAAGTACATGGGGTACACAACACTGAATGTAACCTTTGCCTCGGAATGAACTGTCAGAGTGCCCTCTTAATGTCTCCTTTGACGGCAATGACCTGCGGAAAGAAAAAACGTTCTGGTGAATTTCAATGTTGTGAAGCCCATAACTCGGAAATAAAGCATTTCTGGACACATGTTGTAATGAACTATTTTGATTGTCTACATGTGGGAAATACATACATGAAATTATGCCCCGTATTTTTGAAACACCCTGTATATATATATATATATATATATATATATATATATATATATATATATATATTAGACGTTCTGGGCGTAATTTAGTTAAAGCGTTGTACTACCGAGGGCCAAAATTAATGCTATGCTTTAGACCAGCAGATGAGACATTTAGGTTCTACTAATGTTGAATTAATATTTCGTCTTGTGTCATAATTATGTGTCTGTAATACAAACTTATTACGATTTTTATGATAAAATTTTAATAGCGTATACTTATAAATTTGTTCAATATTAAATACATTAAATTCAGAATAAATTAATTTATTTGGATAATCGAAACGTTTCTTCAAACAAATTTTAATTATTCGTTTTTGTAGTAAATTTAACGGACTAAGATTAATTTTTATACTTCCACCCCAAACAATTATACCATATTGAATGATAGACTGAATAATGGCCAAATAAACATTTCTTAGAATTCTAATGGGTAAGTAGCATCGAAGATTAACGAATTTATAAATTGTTTTACGAAGCCTCTTACAAAGATAAGTAATGTGATGAGGCCATTTTAAATTCTGATCAATAATGATACTCAGATATTTCAATGGTGGACATTTACAACTTTTGGGATCTAAACAATTTTCACTGTGTATTATTAGTCTTTTTTAAAATATCTTAAATCATTCGTATTTTTAATTTCATGAGGCGAACCATTATATATTTTTAAACCATAGACCATATAAGTTTTGTTGAAACTTGTCAATCGATGTGCTGGAGTATTAAGATTTTCCTTAAAACTAGTATTGTAATAATAAATCACTATTTCGATAAAAACGGTTCTTATTAGAATATATTAATTCCTTAAGCTTAAAGATGTATAAAGAATAAACTGTTAAAATATTAAAACTCTTAAAATATACCCTACATGATGACATGCTTCTGAGCAATAAAACCATCACTCATCTTCGAACTTATGCCATATGACAATCTCGATTATACTTCAGCATAATAAAAGGACTGTATGGTTCTATGAAACAAACAAGATCTCATATTTCTAATTTGGTAACAGACAACATTCATTTTCTGAATCAGGTTGAATAGTGTAATTTCCGATTCAAATATTCATCAAATATTAAGCCAAGAAATTTAGTTGAATATGACTGGCACACTTGGTGCTCTTTAATACTAATGAACAGGGAACGGATTTATATGGACTAAAAATATATGAAATATGTAAATATATATGTAGTTATTTTTACCAAAATATGGAATTAAATATGGATTTTTACCAAAATATGGAATTAAATATGGACTTAAAATTATAAAAAAATGACTATGTACGTTAAATATTGGTACATTTTAATCAAACTAAACAAAAAATATAATGGACGTACCTTATCTTCCAATGTAGTTTCAACAAAACACAATTTTTATTGTCTGTTACCATAACAATAGGTTACAAACATTTCTTTCAAGTGCTGAAAAGTGAATCTTCTTCTATTGTCTCTGAGGATAGATTTATACTGACTAAAAGAGCGTTCGACGTCACAAGAAGTAACTGGTACATAATTCAATTTCACAATGTCTGCTGGGGATAAGTCCAAGTTAATCTTCACTGTTGATTCACCACTCATCACAGCAACAATCTTTTGTAGTTCTTCATATCCAGGGTTTTTTGAAAGTACAGTGTCCACCTTAGCTCTTACTGCATCTGCAACTTTACCTCTACCACGATTCAGTTGTTCCACAGTACTATTTATAATTTCAAAACTTTCAGATAGTGAAAGGTGCCTATTTTGGAGACTTTTGAGCGTTTTTATGATGCATGAAAATGTATGCTGAATGTGAGCTAAGTCATTCTTCACACTTATGTCACAGGTAACTGTTTTCGCAGTATCAATTGAGACTGCATCTTCAGAGTCCAATGCAAGGAGAACATTGTTAATAGAGTCTATATGTTCGGCATAATATTCAACTGCTTCTAGCCATGTACCCCATCTAGTTAAAATTGGCTTTGGTGGCAATGGAATTTCAGGGTACATTTCTTTCAACACGTTAACTCTACTGGGAGCTTTGAGAAATACTTTTTTCACTGATGAAATCAACAAATCTACTTTAGGGAAATTGTCTCTGACCACTTCTGCCACACGATGAAATGCATGCGCCACACAAGTAAAATGAGTCAATTTAGGATATACAACAGATAATGCTTGTCCAGCTTTGACCATATAAGGGGCAGCATCGCTAATAAAGAATAACACATTATCGTACATAATACCCTTTGGCCACAGGATACCCATAGCTTCGTTGAACAGTTTAACTATAGTTTTGTTATTGCACTTTTCTAGAACATCACAATGTAAAAGAATTCGTTCAGAATATTGTTCACTTAACAAACCGATAACTACATTACCAACAAGTCTACCTTCTTTGTCGGGAGTCTCATCAATGGAAACCCAAATTGAACTATCTTTAATTTCATCTCTTATCTTCTGTATTGTCTCATCGTAGATGGATGGAGCATACGTCTTCCTAAGTGTTGACTCATCCGGGATTGTATGTTGAGTATATTTTTCAAGGAATTCCCTGAAGACCTTATTCTTTAGTTTGTAGAGAGGAATATCAGCAGAGATGAGAGAACGGCACAGGTCGATGTTAAACTCAGATCTTACATTCGATGTTGTTGGTTGTGTTAAAAACAATTGTCTCTGCTTGGAATTTAGTTGTTTGTTGGCCTGATGTTTACTAGTTGTAATGTGTTGTTGCACCAGGAACTTTTGTGTAGATGATACTGCACACTGACACAAATTACAAAATAATATTTTATTGTCAGTTGATAAACCATCTTCTTTAAATTCTGAAATGTAACTTGTTAGTTTTGATTTTAAATTGACTGAATGACGTACTTTTGGCATATTTACCGTCTTTATAGTATGATTTACAAAACTGAACCTATGTGTACTCTGACTGGCATTTAACTGTTGAGCTGCACAACTGAAGTCTGTTAAAAATTTTAAATTAAATTAATACAGTTTTGTAACTTACTTTCCCATTGTTGATAGGACTGCTAATTTTCAAATAACTCTGATGTTAAAGGGATTACTGAACATGTGTTTAAATCTCTATTGTTGAAATGTATTTTTAAAAGTTAATGGAATTTTGTTTTGTTTTATTGTTAAACCTAATATAATATGGACTGTTTTATATGAAATATGGAAAATATATGGAAATTAACGAAAATATGTACTAAACTCTAAAATATGGAAAAATATGGAAAATAAAAGTAGGATTTTTCAACCCTACACATTGTGAAACATAAAGATAATGCAAAATATAAATTATATTAGCTTTATAAGTAAATATGTATTTACATATAAATCCTTTCCCTGCTAATGAATTAAATATTTTCACTTTTGTTTTGAATATAGTGAAATTAAATAAAACACGTTTTTTTAATATTCAAATAAAGTGTGTCTGTAAACCATAATTTAAGATCCTTCAACAACTCATTACACTAGAGTTCTAAAGCTATTTCGTTTTCAGCACTCACAATAGCCGTAGTATCATCAGCGTGCATAGTAAGAAAATGCTCTTTTAAATAAAGAGGCAAGTCATTTACATATAGAATAAATAATACAGGACCCAAAATTGAGCCCTGAGGGACATCAACATCAATATCAGTATAGTTTGATTTGTAGGCCTTCATACACTTATCTGTTCTTTCTACAATTTCAACATATAGATATCTCTCTCTCAGGTATGATGAAAACCATTTTAAAACTACACTATGAATACCATACGTCTCAAGTTTGGAAAGCAATATACTAAGATTAACACAGTCGAACGCCCTACTAAGGTCACAAAATATCCTAACAGGGCGCTCGCCTGCATCAAGAGATAACAAAATTTTATTAAACACAGAATAAATTGCAGAACTTGTTGATTCACCAAATCTGAAAGAAAGAACATCAGACCGAATGAGAAGTGGAACAGAGAGAAATTGGAAGTGTAATTAAGTGAATTAGATAATTCATTTGGTTCAATGTTGTGGGTTGAGTGTAGCATCAGGGCTACTATAACTGTAGGAGTATGTACTCTAGATATAAATAATTTGTACGGAAAGAGATAATAAAAGAGAGAATTTAGGAGTGGAGCGAAGAGAAAGCCATAAGTACGTAAATAAATAGAGGATAGAATAGTAGGGAAATAATAAGTGATGTAAGTGTTGTAAAATAGAGAAAATGGGAATGTAGACGAATAATCCGTGATGTTTGGTCAGAATATGATAACTCCAAACTGGTCATTTCCTGCTATGTACATCTACCGGAAGGTTTTTTAGAAGCTAGAGAAAAGCATGAGGATGTGTATATAATTAAAAAAGTGTCCTAATCTATGTTATTTTCATTCACATTTGTATGTAAACTAAATTCTGATTTTTAAAGAAAAATTAAAGTGGAAATGCTTGTATCTCAAAACAGCTTTTTTGAAGTTATCATGTTCTGACCAAACACCACAGAATTCAGGAGAAAATAACTGGAAAATAATGATTAAGAGTAGATAGAGTTGAGAAGAGGAAAGAAAAAAATATGTGAATTATTAAGGAAAGGAGTATACAGTATTTAATAGGAAAGCGAAAAATGGAAGGGAGACAGTCTAAGTATGAGAGAGAATAGAAGAGGTTGGATAGGGAAGGATAGATAGCAATTCAGTTAAACAGAAGAATAGGTAATAATCAGGAAATACTTGGCAATGAATATATTAACATAGAAGGGTGGTATGTGAGTATATCTATATTAAAGGGATGGCGGATCGAAATCAGAAATGTAAAGGTCTACCATAACTAGGAATTGTAAAGTTGACTGACAAATAAATATCAAATATGAGAATTCTTAAATTAAGCTGTAAAACAGCATGTTATAAAACTACTCGTATTATGTTATAAGAGTTAATTCTTAAATTGAGTTGTGAAACAACATTTTATAAAATGAATTATCTTTTCAGCATTTTATGAAATTAATTATTTTATGTGTAATAATTTTAAATTAAGTTGTAAAACAGTATTTTATAAAATTAATTATTTTATATGAGATAATACGTAAATTAAATTGTAAAACAACATTTTTGCTATATGATTAATTTTTATTTTATATTGGATAATTCTTGAGTTGTAAAGCAGCATTTTCATTCTCATTAAATTAGATTTGATGATAATATCCCACCATACTATAGCAAACTGTAGTGTTAATGCAGTTCCATCTTCTTTACTTTTCTTTTTCTATTGATCCCTCTCTCTTTCTCTAGCTTCTTGCAGCGCTTTGGAACAGCTTTTCTCATCTCCTCACAATTAAACCACTGCCTTGTTCATTTCATGTGGTTGCTATGGTAACAAGTGAAGCTCTTTTTCTATAGAAAAAAGGGGGAGAGGTTTACTTGCCTACTTAGAGTTGAAAGGGAAAGTTATTCGCCTTGCACTGATAGTTGGTTACTGATGGCATTACTAGGAATTCGTGTGCTAAAAACAGTGTTTATTATCGACAAGAAATGGGATATCTTTGTCTTCCTGAGTGCATACGTAGATTAATATAGTCTGCACTGAACAATAACATGATCATTTTCAGGAATATTTAGGGAAAATATCTTATTTTAATCTGAAACTAAAAAAACAAATCTAATTAAAAATAGATGAACAGAAAGAAATGAGGCAAGAAGAGACGAATTAGACAATTTTCATTTTAACTAAATCTTCGAAAATAACAAATAAGAAAAGAAACTGTCAGGAAAAGAGCTGGATAGTTTCTCACAAAATGGAGAAGATCTGTTCTTGAATCTGTAGGTACACCATCTGAAGTTACATTACTTCTTCGTTTCTTTGCCCACGAACTAAAGCACTACGGTATCGCGTATCACCACTGAATATCAATACACAATATACCGAACGTAGTGTGGTCACGTTTTTTTTTATCCCTTGATGCAGCGTCATTAAAATGTCTAGTACAAGGCGAGCTTATGTTGCCAGTACTGGGAAACGTGATTAACCTTCCGAATTGATGCTATTTGTCATGAATATTGATTTTTGACATTTAAATTCATACAGTTGTCCTGGAATCACGCTGCTCCTGTGGAGACGCAAACTGACACCATTACCACATCTGCTATATGATGTTACAGGGTGCTTAAATATATCTACTTCATTCCACAGCTTGAACTTTAAGCATTGTTCTTGAAGAAGCTTCTGATTTGTAACATTTCGATTGTCTATCGAATATTTATACCGAAATGCATACATAATATAAATTGTATATATATATAAAAGTGTGTAGTTTCAATATTGCGTATTATTGGGAAAGTATCTAATAAACATTAAAATCCATCTCTTTGAACTTCATACTAACAAGGGATCTACTTGACCTCGAACATTGAGAACCGCACAAAAACATGCTTGGAATATAAATCATTCGTCAAGAAAACAGTGGTATGAGTCATTTGCATGCATAAGTGAGCGTTTTACCACAAGACTGCTGAATGATCACATATTAAAGATCTATGTATTTATTTACACTGCAAGTGGACAAGCATCCGGTGGCAGTGGTATACACAATATAAATAATACAAAATAAAATTACAATACACAATACAATTATATACACAATACAATAAGAATACACAATACAATTATACACAATAATTAGAATTAATATTACATAAAATAACCTAATTAATAAGTGAACCTAATTTTACATTACAACCTACATATGTAGAGGCCCTACATAAGTTTCACATTGGTACTGACAATAATCTTTCACTTTACTGTCATCTCACTCACTCTAGTGGCACTATGACACATTTCACTGACACTATATAACACATTTCACTGACACTATATAACACATTTCACTGACACTATAGAACACATTTCATTGACACTATAAATTATCACTGATCGGAACTATTCACTGCACTGTAAAGCCATAACTTCACTGACTCACCACGCTTCACTGATGCAACAGTTTCAATAAGACAGATAATTACACCCTTATTCATACTTATAAACAGAACTACATTTAAACTAAGCATTTATAGTCTAAGACCCTCTTACACGCTATTTCTAAATAATTTACAAATCAAACCAAGGGAGTAACTCGTCAGGCTAAATAAATACATGTCACCTTAAACAAGAAAATAACTTTGATAAAGAAAAGATGCGAAATATCAATATAATAGGACCAAAAACACTCACATTTCAATGTCGTGACTGTACTGCTACATTTCTAATCAACTGTGTCACTAAACTTCTACTTATAATTATTACGATACCAACAATAAACTTTTTTCTACCGACCTGATTAAAGGATTCCACGATAAGAAAAAAGCATTGAGCATATGGAGCTATTCCATCTTATGACCAGTTGCCACAGAAACGCCGACCTACCACAGAGCTTCTACAATGTATATACTAAGCAAGGTCCGTAAAACCAATGCTTTTTTCTTAACGTAGAATGCTCTAGTGTTGCACAGCTATTCAGTCTTTAAAGTGCAGGTGTGGGATTTCAGTGGTGATGAAAGCAAAGTGGAACTGAATAATAAGCACACCTGACTAATGCCACTTTTTGACATTCAACATGACTTCCGCATTTTAGCAATCCAATATCAAAAGTCATACTAATTATATTTTCAAACGATATTAGAATGTAATTGTCATAACCTGCCTTTTGCCAAGCATATTGCAATATACAGTAGGCTTATACTTTGGTGCAGAAAGTTGTTTGTATATCACAGTGTGAAATGTGATGATGAAATGTGATCGTGTACTTTACTAGTGGTTTTTCACATTGTAGTGTTACAAAATCAACGATCCTTCTCATATATAGCTTATAATATTGCCTAAAGAAATGCACATCAAGAGGTTGGTGATATTTTGTTGTTTGTTGTTGATGGGAAATGTAGGAATATAATCACGACATTGAAGACATTGAAATATGCAAGTCTTTGGTCCTAATATATTGATATTTTGCATCTTTGTGTTACCAAAGTTCTTTTCTTAGACCTTGACTAGGTGATCATTCAAATGCCTCTTGTGGTAAAACGCACAGTTTTGCATGGAAATATCTCATACCATTGTTTTTTATGACCAATTTATATTCTAAGCATGTTTTTGTGCGATTCTGAGCATTCAAGGTCAAGTACATCCCTTGTAAGAAGTTTCCATTAAGAAATCAATTGACAGTTCTTGGTGCCTCATTTACTTCAAGTCGGTTAATCTTAAATTCATGAAAAAAATCTGTATCACTTGAGATTCTCTGTAGGACGTAAGTTTTGTTACTAGGATTATCATAAAGTGGCCTATTAATATCAGCTCACTATGTAACATAATACGAGTATTTATGTGGCAGGAGATGTGATTGGACGAAGATACTTTGATGCTGGCAGCACTACAATTATTGTATCTCCACCCCCATTGAAAATTGGACACACATTCATAACAGTCCATATGTTACCCTTTAAAATATTTACTATTCGTCCTGTAACACTGTATTTATGTGATTGTTAGCAAGACTTAGTGAATGGTACTGAGTTGCTGATGAACACACGGTGAGATCAGGGCAGGAAAATGGAAGTATTCCGAGAAAATCCTGTTGATTCCATTCTTGTTGTTCATTGCCTACTTTATTTGACTAACAGTGTGAACATTATGAACGAACTGGGCATAATAATTACGTATTGGGTGTATAACATTCCTTTCATACGAAGGTTAATAAAGATATGAAAATTTGGAGGGAATGTCGAAGAAAGAAGTTAATTAATTGTATTAGTAGACTGAAAGTTGCGACGAAGAAAAGTTTTCATCTGAGCAGAAATCTGTAAAACTGGGAATTAATCTGTAAAACTGGGAGTAGGAGAATTCAGAATAGGACTAACAGTGTGTGGACACTATGAACGAACTGGGTATAATAGTTACATAGGTGTGTAAGTTTCCTTTCATATGAAGGTTGATAAAGATACGAAATTTGGAGGTAATGTGGAAGAAAGAAGTTAATTGTGTTAGTAGACTGAAAGTTGCGACGAAGAAAAGTTTTCATCTGATTAGAAATCTGTAAAACTGGGAATTAATGAGAATAGGAGAATTCGTTTTCTCTGTAAAGGTCTATAAAACTAGAATTTTAGAAGAAGAGAAGAACATTTTTTTCTCAGTAAAATTTTTGAAACTGCGAATGACGGAGAAGGAAAAGGAATTTTCTTGTTACTTGGTGAAGCTTTGTAGAAGGGAGAGTTAATTTAATGACAAGAATTTTTTGTCTTATTGAAGATCTATAAATCTGGAATTTTCGGCTTACAGAAATTTTCTTTTATTATAGGAGAATTGTTAATAAGCCCGCTCGAAACCTTTCCTTATACTGCACACAAATTCCTATATAGCAGATAGGCAAATATAAATAACTTCTCACATTAATTATAAAAGAGTGAAAACTTATTTGAGATGTTGAATTAACAAACGGCCCATACTTGAAGAGAGTACTTGTCTAACTTTGTCATGTGACATGCGGGATGACCTTCCTGACTCAACGCGCTTCGCCAGCTGACTAAGCAATATCTACTTACGCTGGAATATACTCAGTTTTTTATAAACTTTATTCGCGATTTAATTTCGCAATAAAGTTTGTATGGATAAATAATTTTCAATGTGGAGCGAGGAAAATGTCCGTTACCATTTCTGTAATACTGTGCATCCAGCTTGCTCCTTAGGTACCGATGCAACCCAGAACACATAATTATTCGAAAAAAATATATCAACTTCGAATATCATCGTATAGGTATTACGTTCGTCCACCGTTGAAACGATGTGGGTAGACGTGCGCTTTCCAACCAAATGTTCCGAAGTTCGATTCCAGGCTGGCGATGTAATACATTTATCTTCCGTCCACGGACCTGAGTGTTTGTCCATTGTCCTGTGATTTCTCAGCGGTGGCCCACGTTGTGCCGATTCTATGGCCAGGGAGGCGCGCATTTGAGAGATTTATATTGTGCAGAATAAGAAAGAAAGGAAGAATTAAAGAAATTAAAGATTGCAGCGGTCTTTAAGAAGATTCCTCCATATTCCTTTCCGGGAAAGTATTCCATTTCAAATTGTGAAGGTTCAATAAAGCAAGAGAGAGATTCTTACATCCCTACAACAAACCAGTACCAAGAAATTTTGGACTACTACCACATTGAAGGAGACTTTCTTATTGCTGGTGGTTGAGTAAAGGCTGGTTCACAATAAACCGGGAACGGAAATAATGTTAAAATAAATGTGGTAAATGTGAGCATTCACAATAGTTAATTCTGAATGCTCACAATAGTTAATTGTGAATGCTCAAATTTAAATACATTTATTTTAACAATATTTCCGTTCTCGTTCTCGTTGTCGTTTCCGTTCCCGGTTTATTGTGAACCAGCCTTAATCCAAGTAAACGAACACTCGGGAACAATCAGTACTGACCGCATCGCGTATTCTGCAAACAGGCATGTCGCCTGGCATGTATCCAAGCGAACGAACCCATCTGTTTTCTCTGGATAGTCACTAGGCACCTAGGAGTGTTTTTTTCACGAACTAGCTTAATTATTATTGTGTGTTTGTAAGTAATGGATAATAATATGGATGAAGCATTGATAGCATCTGTTTTCAAATGAGAGACATTTTGTACTTCGTCCGATGAGCTGCATAAGAGCGTTGTGGAAAGATATAGCAAAGGAAGTAAACAAAGACGTAAAAACATAATTCTCGAAAGATTAACACAACATGACTGTCGATAAAAATCATATTTTAAATAAGTATTTTTTGAAGAAGAAGTAGTTTTCTAATCAATTTCGAAAGAGGCATATCGATAGCTAAAAGTGACACCTCGTATCTGCGAAAATAGTCGTTTAGTTTAGCTACAGTATTATTTAGATTAACTAGGTACGTTATTATACAAATCTGGCTTTTCAGGTATAGCTCTCTGTAAAGCTGACTTGAATAATTTCAAGGCAGCTGATATACCTGAAAATCCGCATTTGTATATTACGCGTTACTGTTTCGATAACGGAAAACAACAAATTTAATTCACACAGTGTGTGCACTCAATGCTCGGTTGTAATAGTCTGTCAACCCACTTGAGGTATGTGGATATAAGAGGAAAATTTGAGCCGGGGTCTGGTACAGTTCCTGGGTAACTCAGTCGGTAGAGCGTTGGTGCGCTCACCCAAAGGTCCCGGGTTCGATACCCGGCCCTGGGACAATTTTTTTCCTTGAAATTAGGTACATTATTATTAGACCTATGTTCACAAAACTGGACAGGTAACTAACATTTTATCCTCGATTACATCATCTTGCAAAACAGAAAGGTGTATATGTAAGTAGTTTGTCTATTTCGAGAAAAACTAATTTTTGAAACAGTATTTTGATTCACCTGGAAATTTACAGATACGAGGTAGGGCATATCACTTCCCAGTCATCAATATTCGCACTTCTGAACCAACTAGCAAGGGATGACTGGACACTAGGCGCCTGGAGTGACAGTCTTACCAGGCGACTATCAAACCACCACCTTCGGTGCGGTCATAACCTTAATGTATGCTTAATGGATGCAATTAAAATAACTCTTAATAATGATACATGCATAACGATCATTAATTTATTTCATACATATTATAACCTGCAAACAATCACACAACCACCAACCACTTAAACGTTCCATCTGTCTGCTGAAGGAATGTAAAGAATGCACGCAGTTTCAGGGAAGGTTTCGTTACGATCCCATTGATAATCCGCTTGTCAGTAAGTCTGTAAATTTTGGGATTACTAAGGAGGGAACAAAGATCCTTGTATTAGTATAGGTTGTAGAGCTCAATATGAAAGTTAGGTGAGACATTTTTTATCTTACAGAAGATCTATAAAACTGAGAGTTACGGCTTACGAAAACTTCCTTCTTAGTCCTCATATTAAGACTCGCTAATCAGGAAATTACTGCTTAGAGAACGATTCTCTGTTATAAAAGAATTTTTAAAACCTTGTATTTATGACAAAGGGAAAAAATTCTTGTTATAGAAAAATATTTAAAAGAAACATCGTTTTAGTGACGATCTGTAAAAGTGGAAACTACAGTGATGAAAAAAAAATCGCTTGATTTAGTGAAGAATCGGTCTTTCATCCTTGAATCGGAATGGCTCAGTTGGTAAAGGAAGTTATAAATTCAGTATTTTCTATCTGGAAGCGATATATAGAACATGAGGTTGCAAACTTTTAACACCTTAAGTCTCATATATCAAGTTCACAGTGTACAGCAGCGTTGTATGATATTTAAGCCAGCCAATAAAATGTTACGACAAATGTTAAGTAGAAAACATCTTCCTCTCTTTCTCGGAAAAAATTGTAAGATATCATTTCCAGCATAACGCAAATGTGTCCCATAGGTCATATTGATGTCTCCTTTGCATATAACGAGTCGCTGCAAGACCCAAGGGTTGGTAGACATACAGAAGAAAAAAAATTGTAAGAGGCAGAGGAAGGTTTCATATAATAAAATTCATTCCGAGTTATTGGTTTGGTCGGTGTGCCGTACACAAAAATATTTTATTGGATTTCTGTTCCTAGCGTGTTATATTGCATAGCCGATACAGTTTGCGCTAGTAATACTGGAGGGTGGGGATAGGATCCGTGCTAGATCGATTATTTCTCCTTCTCCATCCTCCCAGCTCCCAACTCCAGCCTTCCAGTACAGATAGATCGACTAGCGGAGCCAAGTTTTACCGACACAGCATGAAGTTGTTCCCATGATAAATTCAGCCGACAAAGACAACCATCTCCCTCTGTTCTTGAGGAATGCGTGCACAAGAAACTTCACTTGACAATTGACAATGATCTCTAAAATTCTGACAGTAGTTTAAATTTGTTACAGTATAGCCTATAACACTCCAGATGCAGAAGTTTGTTATCTCTGTATCCGATCTGTAATATATATGTTATTTACGAAGTTTGGTCGTGGATTATCCAGAAACTGCGTAATTGGACACATGGGTAAAGTTGGTTTCACATTATAGTGTGTAGTGTTCGGATTGCAGATATTAATTTGACAGTCTTGTTTAGCCATTATTAGCTTCCGTAATCTGCAGCGAAAATTTGATGAACTCAATGTTGTCTAATTTCTACTGTAATATTAATCTCGCTTTATGAAGAGTGAAGCTGGAATAAGATATCGGTAATCTTTATTTTCTTCCCTATTCCTAACATTAAAAAAGAAAAAAAAAAAAACAAAAAACCCGTAATCACTCACTATCCTTCTTCTTTTGCTTTATGGCCACGAATTGTTGTTTATAAATATTACCATCTCTTCTTAGTATGTTGCAATATGAATATATCCCCCCCTTTAATTTCTATTCTGAAAATGTAGCGCAATTATAAAATCTGCTCGCGACCAATCCCTCCTCTTTTCTCGAGTGCTTCCCTGGAATGTAACTGAAGTGAGTTATTTTTCGTTGTTATAACCGATGTGTGCTGTTTTACATTTAAGTTCGCAGCAGAAGTTCCCATTCTCTATTAATTATTTGTGGCTTTATCGGTTTAGGGAATTTTTGAGTAAGCGGTTACAAGTCACCATTTCGAAAAATCGTCTTTCATGGTAGAGACCCTACGCCGTAATACATCACTCGCTATTTAAAAGCTAATTCTTCTTCCTTGCACAATTTTTGCTGCTTATTTATCGCTATAAGATCCGGGAAAGTAATGCATGAGGTATTACCAAAGGAGTAGAAGATATGATGGACTGTTCATGTATATCAGTTGTTGTCAGCACTCGCTGAAATGGGTCAAGGGTAAGCGGAGCAACATGATTTGCCCCGTCGTGCAGCAGGAAGAGGTAGAGAGCATAGGCTACCCGCCAGCAGCCACGAATGCACCCTAGTACTATAAGAGACGCTAGCCCGAGAGTGCACTGAGTTGACGACCGCTGATGTATACGGATGTGATAATACCAATAAAATGTTTATCCGGAAATCAAAACTGGTAATACAATAATATTATCGATACTGTTATCGATATTGATATCGAAAGAGATTCTTCAATGCTACTATCAGTATTCAACGTTCTCTTAAAATTCTGAACCTTGATCATCACTTGAAAAGTTTTAAAAATTATTAAGTATGTACTAGAAAAAATAAATAAATAAAGAAGTATATAAAAATAAATAAACCGAGTAAGGACATAGATTAACCGAGCAAGCAGAATCTAGATGAACCGAGATAGCCGATAGATGAACCGAGTAAGCAGATTGATGAACAGAGGAAACAATTATAGGCTATATTGGAATAAATAAATATTAGAATAAACAATAAAAAGAGTAGACATATATGTATATAAAGAAAGAAGTATTCTAAATATGCAAATAAGCTGAGTAAGCGATTAATGAAATGGTAAATAAATGAAAAATTAAACGAAAAAATAAGCGAATACGTGGATATTGGAACAGGTTATGTAACAGAATAAGTAAATGCATGAATGCATGAAAGAATGAATGCGTGAATGTGTGGATGAATGAGTAGATACGTGAATAAGTGATTGCGTGAACGAATAAGTAAATGAATGCGTTACTAATGCTTGCATGTATTAATGAATGAATGAATGCATTAATTTTAATCAAATAAAAGTGTGCACACTTCATCAGTTGCTGGTCATTGCTCTTGCGCTTAGGAAGTGGGAAGTTAATTCTTAATTACAGTTATTCGTTTCAGATTAAACAATTATTAATAGTTACTTTATTAAAATAGGTAATTACTAGACCTGTTCTTTAATTTCCATACGGTTATTGCTACTAATGTTTTCGGTATGAATAATAATCTGGCTACTGGAATGCTTATCCAGGTAATGCTTATAATAATATAATCAGCAACCACAGTCATGAAGGTCACATTCCTTACGCTCGTCTTCTCGAGATTAACCACTAATATTTTATAACCAGCGCCATGACTTAATTAGTTATATAAAATAATTAGGTCTGTTGGCTAGAATCAACAAACACGGATTTAATTTCTGACTTAAACTGAAGATAAATATCTCTCATTAAGGGAGTAAGCTTCTGTCTTCGGTTTGTCGTGTGTTGTCTCCGTACACATGAAGTATATGAGTAGCGTTGATTAAATATTGTTGCAAATGTTACGATTGAATGAGCTAATCAGTCAACTTCTTGAAATGATGATGATCGTGGTCATCATCATCATTAGTGAAGTAAAGAAAAAAAAAAGTAACTAACTTATCCACATGGACAATGATATGAAACTTCTTGAAAACTTTTCTTCAAGTCTTACTCGACAATGACATCATTCCAAAGTCAGAAGATATATTTCCGGAAATGAAAGTTCACTAGAAATATTTGAAATGTAGGAATGATTATAGTGTACTTAGTACCAATTTTAGAAGGGGGAAGTTTCAAAGCTAAGAGTTGATGGTCACGCATGGGGAGTGAGGTTCCTACTATTTTCATAAATATTGCCGCAACTCGCCAAGTGATCAATACTACCTACCAGTTTGGTACGCTTTGTATTGGACTCATTCCCCATTTCGAAGAACTCTTCGAAATGTGAAAGATTAATACTTCATAGTCTTTAAAAATACAAAGAACTTGTAGTCATTTGTAGTGAAACATTTATTACAAAGGAAGGAAGTATCCACTATGCTGACACGGTGTTCCAGGGTCAAGTTCGTTACATTGTCTTTGTGCCAGATGTCTAAGAATATTGGTATAAAAATATTGGCGTCATCATCGATCATCTGTCGTCCTTCGAAGGATGGATGATTTGACTTTTTCTCTGTTCTTATTCCTAAGAAAAATGTAATCCTGTCGCTAGACTTTTCCAAGTAGCGAGAGAGACTAAGCCGAGTGAAATAACGTATTCTTTTTCCCCTGTGCCTCATCATTAATAGCACGTTTCTATTTTTTTAGTGTAAATTATATAGGCTGTGTAATGTGGCAAAACTGCGAAGCAATGACTGTAGTAGTATTATTAATTTTATTGTACATTTCAGAAAGATATAAATGTGCCATATAGCTTCTTCCAAAAGTTTAAGGACATCTTTTCAAAGGATATGCTTCATTCTTGTCTTTATACTTACATAAAACTCAGTGGCGTGCCGTCATTGGACTAGTAGGACTAGCCTAGTCCTCTAAGTATCATCAGCTTATAAAATTTATTACATTTCATGTTTGAATTTTAAAAAGTTTCAAGACATGACAATTGAAGACTTCAATCTGTTTCCTCCCCTCAGCGCTCAACGTCTGTAGAATAATTGGACTCGTCCATTCCACGCGAACCAGTCAGCTCGGACTGGACTAGCAGATTCAAAGCTGTTCCCTTGCCTACGTGAATAGTAAAGACGGTTGGGCGTTCCCTGATAAACAATTTCAGTGTTTCCATTCTTGTTAGAAAGAATATTTTATTACGTTTATTGTTTTTGTGCATTATCAGTTAAGTATTGAAAGTGTGCCTGTGAAGTGTAACATGGATTAAACAATATTGTGTGCAAATCAAGCTTTCAGGTATAACTCCCTGTAAAGTTGATTTGAATAATTTTTGGGGGAAAAATTGTTCCGGGTCGGGCATCGAACCCGGGACCTTTGGTTAAACGTACAGAGTTAGTGTGCACTCAATGTTGGTTGCTTGACGGAAAAATTGGATCGGTGTCTGATAGAGTTCCCGGGTAGCTCAGTTGGTAGAGCGTTGGTACGTTTAACCAAAGGTCACGGGTTCGATGCCCGGCCCCGGAACAATTTTTCCCTCGAAATTATTCAAATCAACTTCACAGGGAGTTATACCTGAAAGCTTGATTTGCTTAATACACCTCACTGTACGTTACAGAAAACCACAATTTAAGTCACACAGAGTTAGTGTGCACTCAATGTTGGTTGGTTGACGGTTGTTACCCCACTTTGAGGTCTGTGGATATAGAGGGGAAAAATTGGATCGATGTCTGCTAGAGTTCCCAGGTAGCTCAGTTGGCAGAGCGTTGGTACGTTTAACTAAAGGTCCCAGGTTCGATGCCCGGCCCCGGAACAATTTTACCTTCGAAATTATTCAATATTGTGTGTTTTACGTTGTTTAGTAAACATGGAAAGGGACTCATTTCGAAATGCAAGTCCATTGCAGTATTACCAACTGCATCATCACAATATTTTATTGTGCCATATCTAACACCAATATTTTGTTGTGCCAATTCTGACACCAGTATTTTGTCGTGCCACTTGCCACAAGGGCGGATGGCTTATCTTTGAGATAATCGCGAGTTATAATCTACTATCAAGATAACACAAACGAATCAGACACTGCGTTCTACTTAATAACTCTCTGATATGATTTATAAACTGTACTTGCTTATGGATAGGAGAGATTCCTACTTAGAATGTGATCTCAGGGTTTCGAAGTAATCACATGTGTAGAAATCCACTATTACTAAGTTTATTAACAAGATATCAATTTATTACAGATAGGATATTGAATATTGAAATTGAACGATTTAGAAAGTATCAAAATTTCTGTTGATTTTAAAGTGTCGAAATGAACTAGTTAAAAGTAAAGTACAAGAATTGAACTGATTATTTTACTTACAGTTGACTGTAGGGCGAACCCTGGTGCAATTCAAAGATGATGTCATTTTCTGAACTTCTTCCTGGACATCGGAAAGTTACGACCGCTACTGCATGACCGCTGTCTTTACCAATGTCTAATGACCGCGATTTGGACGTTTCATGTTCATTTATAAGTTCTCGAACCGCGTCCTTTGTGACGTGACAGTGACGCTATTTTGCCCGCGAATCTTCTAAAAAAGACGGTATTGCATTCACTAAACAGCACGCTTCTGATTCTTAACCATTATTTCAGATCGTCGCCATCCGGCAGTGGCACCAGTCACGACCGCCAACAGTAACAACGTTGCATTTTGGAATGTTTGTTAAGCATCGGTACTTCGTTTGGAAGTTTTATTGTTTTAATCCTGATGTTTAAGTGAGTTAATGGTTGTTTATAGGTTGTCAGACTTTTTAGCCAGGACAGTGACTGAGATAGCAAAGT
This sequence comes from Periplaneta americana, assembly GCF_040183065.1. Lineage (NCBI taxonomy): Eukaryota > Metazoa > Arthropoda > Insecta > Blattodea > Blattidae > Periplaneta > Periplaneta americana. The sequence goes on along the minus strand of NC_091124.1, from coordinate 147,792,056 downwards.
TTTTGAAAGACGCCGAGTTAGGAGAAGAGGCATTTCCAGAAGATTATAGATTATGCTGCCTAATTCCAGTGAGCACCTCCACAGTGGAACGTACTTTTTCCTGTTTAAAACGCGTAAAGAGTTACGTACGGAACACTCAGTGCGAAGACAGGCTTTCGCGACTTTCACTGTTATCGATTGAAAAGGCTCTATTGAACAAAATTCAAAGATATTTTTACGATGCCGTCATAGAAAAATATAGCCGAAAAGGAGAGAGGAGGATTCGTTGATGTACACATGAAGGTAGTAAATGGTAAGCCTTATTTTCGTTGTAATACGTATTACCTAACAATTTTTTTTCTGTTTATTATTAAATAGAGTCATGATAGTTCTATTACTGCTGGTCCCCTCTGAAAAATGTCATCGCTCGCCACTGGTAAAACTCTCCCATATTTATAAAGGGACCAAATGCGTATGAAAAATGAAGGATTTTTTTAACTGCAAACCCAACTTTAGCTTTGAAACTGTGGATTATATAACTATTTTTCTGTTAAGAAAACTTACTGAAAAATCACATTTTGTGTAGAAAAAATTATTACTCCAGAACGGGTATACTTACTTAGATTAATGAAGTTGGAATAAAGTTAATTATCTCTAATAATTCTTCCACATCCCAATAATCTGCCACTTCATTTCCATACTCATTGAATTTCAACCCATTTTCAGTTTTTCAAGGAAGAAATCTAACTTTCCAGACTTGTAGCAAACTCCACACCTGATTACTAAAATTGAGGGAATAAGCTGATTGACCAGTGTTACCAACTCCCAATGTTATTATGTAGGTGGCAGTGGCTGTCCCGAGTCAATTTGTCACGAATTTAAAACAAAAGAGAATTTTATAAAATGACAATTTTTCCTAAAGGAGAAAGGAGGAAAATGTGGATTATAATACGTGAACGAGCTGCCATAAATTTTTAATACAAAAAGTCATAATTGCACAAGAAACCCTTGAGCTATGTCTAACTCTATCCCAAAGTTCACTGATCTAAGTAAACCCATTCTGGAGTAATTAATTATTTTCCTATAAAGAATGTAATTGTTCTATCTTTCATAACAGGAAAAATGTTACATAATCCACAGTTTGGAAGTTATAGAGATCGGGTTTGCAGTAAAAAAAAACTTCATTTTCCACAGATATTTGATCCCTGTATATTGTATAGATATCAGAGGATTTCACACAAGTATAGGACAAGAGTGAAACATCACTCTTGAAGGGATGTCCTTAAACTTTTGGTAGAAACTGTATATTAATAGATGTCATCATCATAACCATCAATAGTTTGAAGTGCTCTAGTTATGTGGTCAGCATGGTGCAAAATACTCTCCATCTCTGAGTTAGGGAAATACATTCCCACTTCTCTATCTGGAATATGATTGGGACTGCTTTAACTTCAACCATAGGAAGGACATGTGCCACCAATCACCATTGTCACTACCACCCTTCATCGTTGTCGTCCTCCTCGTCATCGTTGTCACCACCTTTACCATCACCCTTGCTATATCTACTGCGGCATATGGTGGCTCTGACGCCATACAAACACAAGAGATACCGTATTTTTACGAAATGGATAAAATAATGAAAGGGGAATTGTGGTGTGTGTGTGTGTGTGGGTGGAATGAAAGGGAGAAAACTGAACACTGAGAGAAACTCTTATCTTGGCTTTGTCCACCATCGTCGAGATCTGAAGTCAGGTCCGTTGTCGATGTGTCTAGATATTCTGGAACGTTGCATTCTTTTTGCGTATCTTGAGCTAATGCTACATTTAGGCCCTACTCTTGTAAATATTGAACAATAAGTGTTATTTTAATTCATATTATTCCATCATTCCTATTACAATCTAAAACACTATTGTTTTCATTAAATCTCATTTCTGCAGCAGTTAAACGTCGTTCGTCTCGACGTCGAATAGTCCAAGCTTCAGTGCCATAGTTTAGCTGAGGATTGATCTTGCCAAAATTTTGAATAGCTTGAGAATTGTATTTTTGAACTTTTGTGACGGGAAAAACTTAGATATAGGTTCTCAATGCTTTACTATACATAGGTTTTGATTTGTTTGTTATATCACACACTTCTAGGTACGGTATGTTAGGATTTAGCCTCATTATTTAAAGCATCTAACCTCTTCTAGCATGAAATTTCCAATATAAATCTTGATTCTACTAGTAGTTTGCCTCTAAAAGCCATAAATTATAGTTTTACGTTGCGAGAATTTCAAATTATAATTCTTTGCTTTAAGATTAAGGTGATGTATTGAGTACGTACTGTAATTAATTTTCATTATTGCCGAAAAAATTTTGATCGTCAGCATATAACAAAGTATCTAATATTTTCTTGCAGTGTGGAGATTCTCACACTGTCAAATGCCAGCATTTAAAGATTGCATTGCTACAGATGTTGACTAATGTGGGTGGCTTAGGCTAAATGTGACACCAATAACAATAATAATAATTAAACAACACGAAGGAAAATATCACAGACGTGCCAAAGGTTTTATAACGCAGATTTTAATCTACGACATAGGACCCACAGCTTTATTTACCTCCCAAAGGAAGCTATACTAAGAATTTTATCGTCTTTAAAAATTCTTCGCCCTCGACCAGGTGTGAACGCGCGAACCTCGGATCGAACGCTTGGCATGGCAACCATCAGACCACTTAGCCATAGTTGTAAATAACAATGAAATTCCGTTTAGTGCAAGTCTGAAAAATCTGAGTGTTCATATCGATGAATACTTACACTGGGCCATACAGACTAGACATGTAAAGAAGTATTTTCTATACTGCACTCACTTCGACGAATAAAAAATTGTTTTCCTTTTAAATTAAAACAAATCTAAGCAGAGACTTACCATGCCAAAGTTCGACTACTGCGTCGTTCTATTAAATGATCTCAGCTTTGACCTTACCCAAAAATTACAGCGTGTCCATAATGCATGTGTTCGGATTTATATGTAATATTCGTCTCTATGATCATATCCCACAGTCTTTCAGTGAATTGTCTTGTCTCCGGCTGGCTGACAGACGCAGATTGCATTGCCTTTCTTTTCTCCATCAGATTTTGCAGACATCAACCCCTGAATATCTTGCATCAAGATTTCATATTCTATCCACACATCATAATCTATATACCTGGTCACAACACGACACTCTATTGTGTCTCTCTCAACAGAACTTCCGCGTACTCTTCATCTTTTACAATAGACACTATGGGTTCTTGGAATTCATTGCCTACAGATATCAGGGGCTGCCCGATCTTAAGCGCTTTCACGTCCAAAGTGAAACATCTTATTTTAGAACGCACAGTGTCCCAGGGTGTATATTAGAATTCATAATTATAAGTAGTTCATGTAATTTAACTTTTTATCTAGTTTAAGTATTTAAGTTCGATAATCCTCTGACTTATGCATATTTTTCTGTTTCGATTTTGTCTTCGGCATACCTAAAACTTTCTTTTGTATTAACATGTATTTCCTTTTTATTCTTTGGTTGAGTGGAAGAGAAGGTCTCACGGCTTTAACTCTGCCAGAAGAAAATAAAGTATTATTATTATTATTATTATTATTATTATTACTATTATTATTACTATTATTATTATTATTATTATTATTATTATTATTATTATTATTATTATTACTACCACTGCTGCTGCTGCTAGGGAAACAGTTATCAAGGTTTATTAAATCTTGCTGGCTATATTTTACTTCCCAGTTTGAAAGGATTTAAGTGACTAGTTATTGTTTTACGAGAATAAATATTATTAATAGATGCTCAGTACATTTAATCATTTTTATGAACGTATGCTACGGAAAAGTTAATTTAGTATCATTTTATTGTAATAAAGTTCTAAAAAAATAATTTGAGTATTATACCACTCCTACGTCATTTGTTATTTTGGCTTAGCTTTTTCATGAAGTCTCTTATTTATTTGTTTGTTTATTTGTTTATTTTATTTGTTTATTTGTTTGTTTGTTTATTTGTTTATTTATTTACTTAGTTATTTAGTTATTTATCTTTCTCGAATGAATTGGCCTCTTATATATGGAATACGAACAATATCCGTCTAGTAGCTGAGTAGTTGTTTTAGCAGTCTATCCTCCTCCAACCTCCGAAGACAGTGTGTGTTTGCTACGGATATAGTCAACTATAGAATTTTGATACTCCATTTTTCTTCATTTCTCACTTTAATCGATTTTGAAGACTTAGATTTAAGTTTTGAATTTGACAGCCACACTTCTGCTCCATAAGTTGTCACACTCCGAACTAATGATTTGTATAGCTATGTTTATTTTTGTTGTAAAGATTTGTTTATCCCATTAGATTCCGTTTAATCTTTTTATCATTTATCTTCCTTTTACAATTCGTTCCCTAATTTGTTTCGATCCGATCACCATTAATCATTTTAATTTTTAAATATTTGAATTCATCAAATCCTTTAATCATTTCTATTTTTCCATTTCATTCTAAAACTAAATCATTTAATTCTTCAGTTCCATTTACCATTTAATTAGTCTTCTCCATATTTATTTTTAGTCCTCAGTTACTGTATTCTTCTTTCAGTTTTCTTGTCATACGAGTACTTGTATGCTAAATCATCATGACGTCTGCTATAAATAATTGGTCATCTGCAAATAGCCATCAAATCCATACTACTACATTTTATCTTTCATGATTCCATAGCTTTTTAATATAAATATTGAAAATGTTGGGGAGATACAACAACCTTGACGTATGCTTTTATAATGAGAAAATAGACAACGGTGACATGTTATAAATATTAAATGTCATTATAATCACCTCTTTCGTAATTAAATAACGCTAGGATTCAAGAGTCAGACACGTGCAGTTAAGATTGTTTTATTACATTTTATGGAAGACGGCAGAGTATTATGTGCAAATGAGAAATACATAACTGGTGGATAACGTATAATTTAGGCTCTACTGCGTTTCTGGGCGGAATGGTGTAAGGGAAACGTCTCTTTGTATCTATCCGGCGCAGAATATCGGCTTTCACACTACAGCGAGTCAGAATTGGGTTATCATTATCGTTATGGGTAATATTTCAAAGTGAGTCAGCGAGGTGTACTTCATGTCCTCGATCTGTATTCCAAGTGTTGTACAATAATTCACTTATTACTCCCTGCAGACAAAGTGGCAGTGAACGAAACTTAGGCCTATATTAGAAAGCAGCAGTTTGTGTCACATTGATCAAGATACCCTACAGTAAGTTTGAGAATAAACACTGAATTTTCGCTGTGTAATAATGTAATTTACATGAACATATCAACTACTGTGAAAGATTGAGTCTTTTCATCCTTTCTGTCTCCATTTGTATAAAGATTATGAAATTAGCTTTCTCTGGTCATGTGACCAGCATGGCTTAAGGTCACCTTCCCAGGCAACACAACGGTCTTATTTCTTTGCTTTTGCAAAGCTTTACTTACAAATTGGAAAAGGAGAGTATAATAATTTCACTTTATCGTTGACTTCTGTACCAATACCAATGAGGTGGATGACCTTAAGACCGTTTGACAGTTATGGTCTTAGACTAGTACTATGTCAGCCAACTCGACCCGGCTTAAATAACTCTCGAGGTACAGGGATTGACAATATTGTTACCACTATTCATAATGATAGATCTAATGCGGTAGTCATTCCGACTATTTTCTCCGACCACGACGCAATTTTATTTAAAGCCCATTTAACTAGAAATACGTTAACATCTGGTGATTGTAAAAATTCCACAACATACTCTCATGTAATTAGTAACTCTACTATCCATTATTTTATTTCTTTACTTATCAATGTAAATTGGATTTTACTTTACAATATTTACAATATTAACGATAAAGCCAACTATTTTACAAATGTCTTAATGAATGTAATTGGTACTGCATTTCCTTTGATTCCTGTTAAAGACACTGTAGACTTGGTAAGTGGTTTACAAGTGAGCTTCGAGAGTTTAAAGAAACCTATTTATTATATTACAACTTAGTAACTTATCACGGAATGTCTGAACTTGGGGATAAATATAAACAACTCAAACGTAAATATAAGAAGGCTATTAAAACGGCGAAAGTGCTATTTTATTCTAATTCATTAATTTCTCTGCTAATAAATCTAAGATTACGTGGTCTATCGTTTCTGAATTACTGAATAACAACTCTAAACCCAAAAAAAAAAAACATCCCGTCATAAATGCTGAAGAAATATCCATTTTATCTGTCAAGTAGATGAAATTGTTAATATTCTTAAAGCAAACAACGATTATTCATCGTTTATAAATAATTCACATAAACCTGGTACAGTTTTTAAACTTAATTACGTTACTGTTCAGCAGGTTTACACGGCTATTCTGAAACTTAGAAACAGTTCTTGTCCAGATGTTTATGGTATAAGTCCAAAAATTATCAAAACTGCTGCTAATTTTATCTGTAACTCATATTTTCAACACTTGTATTGATAAATGTACCTTTCCAGACATCTTTAAATATTCCAAAGTTATTCCGATCCATAAAAAAGGTAATCAGTTAGATTATTCAAATTATAGGCCAATTAGTATAATACTTATACTTTCAAAGGTACTTGAAATCTTATTAAATAATCAAATTACAGATTACTTTGAAGACAATCGTCTATTTGTTAATCAGTATGGTTTTATATCCTTCCACAATTGAAGCCGTAGTTAAATTTGTGGAGAAATGCTTCAGTGTTTTGGAAAACTCCAGGTTAATGTTAGGCCGTTTTTACCATTTTACCAAAGCTTTTGATACCATTTCTCACGATATATTCATAAGAAACGGAAATTTTATGGTTTTAATAATTCTAGTACTATGTTTTTAAATTGTTATTTAACAGGCAGACACCAATCTGTTTACTGTAATGGTGCAATGTCTCAATTTAAACCTGTCAAGTTTGGTGCCCCACAGGGTTCCGTTATTGATCCCGTGCTCTTCAGTATATATATTAACGACCTCCCAGCCAGCATTGAGGATGACTACCTTGACACTTTCATGTTTGCTGATGATTTGGCACTTGGAATTTCTCAGGATAATGATGTTTTGATGAAAAGACAGCTTGACAACACATCGTTCAGGATAAAAGACTGGTGTGATGCCAATAAACTTAGCATTAACAATAAGACTGTAGATATTAAATTTTCTTTTAACAGAAATATTACTGACTTGTCTTCCTCAGGAAAATTCCTAGGCATTCAGCTCGAAGCCGGTCTGGGCTGGAGTACACACATAGAATATCTTGTTAATAAAATTAATAAAAGAATTTTCATGTTACGAATCCTCAGACAAACATTATGCTATAATTCTTTACTTACAGTTTATTATGCCCATATTTACAGCCACTTAAGTTACGGGACGCTTTGTTTGGGGTAACCATACTTCGGTTTCTAAGTTGTTTATTCTTCAAAAGAGAGCAGTGAGAATTATTTGTGGTGTCTCTTCTAGAGCTCATTGTAAACCACTTTTTGTACAACTAGGAATACTTACGCTGCCGTCAATGTTTATTCTCGATTGTCTTCTGTATGTTAAGCGTAATGTACATAATCTTCCTACTTGTTCATCCATTCATAATTATTCTACCCGTTCCAGACATGACGTATATTTCACCAAAAACAAATATAGTACTACAAGCAATAGTTTTATTTTCATATCTTATAAACTTTATAACTTTATACCACTGCATGTAAGAAACACGTCATATTTTACTTTCAAAAGAATGGTGAGGACATTGATGACAAATTCACTCTACAGTGTCAAAGATTTTAGCAATATTACGTTTTAGATACTATTTGTTTTAATCTCATGTAATTGACAAATTTGTACATTTTAACCTGATTTTATACTATTTCTTTTAAAACTTTTAACCTGTTTTTGTGATTATCTGGTGAGTGTATATTTATTTTTGATTTTATTTTTACATTTCTTCATATTGTAGTAGCCATGTATTATATATATATATATATATATATATATATATATATATATATATATATATATATATCTACTCTGACGTTGTCTATGACTGTAAATCGCTGAATGACATAATGACATTAAATTCATAAAAAATTAAAAAAAAAATATATATATATATTAAAAATTATAGGCCTGATATTACATACTGTATTTATAATACACTCTTCTGAAACGAAGTATAAAGTGGGACATTTTAATCGAACAACCTAATAGCTTGTTCATTTTTTCGAGTTTGTTTCTTTATAAAGTATAGTTACTTTGTTATGGGGACGTTTTTTATGGGCACGACGACTTGATGTGGGTGACGACGATTGCTATTAGAGATGAGAACGATATATCGATTTTTACGAAATACCGATATTTTCGTTTCGATATATCGATATCGAAATTTCGATTCAATATATCGTATAATATATCGGTTTTCTGATATATTTATCGTTTTTTTTTGTATTTGTTTTTGTTTTTGTGGAATTATTATGAACAACAAAATCCACACTAGTTAACTCCGATAATTCCCTGAGAGATGGCGTTAATGAAAGTGAGCAGTTGCATAATTGTGCAACCTTGAAATATCCAATCCAATCAATGCCTTTCTCTGATTGGCTGGTCTGGAATTCAAATATGCAGTACCAAATTCAAAATGCAGCGTATGCGAACGTGAGACTGAGACGGGAGGTTTGTCTACTACTGTTTTAGTATTAATGTTCTCCAAGGCAGGAGCAACTGCCACTCTGAAAAGGAACCGGCTGACTTCAGAACTTTGATGTCTATGTTTTGAAATGGAAAGAGAAACAAAGATATAATACTGGTTTGAGATTTGTTTATGGCTAGGATTTCTATGCACAACCTAGTACTGACATTGTTTTCTTATTATATATTTTAGTACATAAAAATTCTATCCCTATGATCACGATCATCATCATCATCATCATCATCACCATCACCATCACCACCACCATCATCATCATCATCATCATCATAACCATCATCGATGTTTGGAATGTTGGACTGTAACAATAACTTGCAATGGGAACTTACTATAGGAGAATTGTATCAAATCAATTGTGAAGTTTAATACTTGTAACATTCTAAGTACTGTTTACTTACGTACATTTAAAACTGTTTATTTACATTTAAAACTGATTGCGTTGTTATCTAGAAAAGAGCATTATATGTGTCCTGGATTGAATCCTATGTAAAATAAGAATAATTGAATCGTGAATTGGAATAAACTGATGGGGTCCTTAAATAAAATTGGCATGGATTGGAAAGAGAGAAGGATTTTCAGTAACCTATAAATGAAACAACGAGTCAAAAGAGAAAAATTTAATGTTAGAAGCAAGTGAAATAGGGAGAAAAGTATGACAAGAATGCCCTTTATCATCTACTTGGAGGATTTAGTGAAGAACTGTTTTCAGGACATGAGAGGAGTGATAGTAGGAGGAAGAAGAATAAAGTGTTTAAAATTTGTTGATATGATGTTGTTAGTTGATACTAAGGGATAAGCCACTGGAGCTAAATAACAACTGTGAGCAGTATGAAATGATAAATGCCAGCAAGACGAAAACCATGGTCATAGGAAAAAAGTAAAAAAGTAAAACTTGCGAATTCTAAATGAGGCAGTAGACCAGGTGGATCATTGTATCATTTAAGCTCATCTTACCTCTACCATAATTTTGATTTAGGTTAGGAACTACATAATAATTATGGTATTGAAAATGTATCGTTTGTCGTGCAATTTTACATTCAAACTTGTGACTGTTATGTTAATTGCAATGCTAATAAGAAATAGGCTATTAAAATTTAAGTACGTTTATTGTAATAAATGTTCACATGCAAATGTAATTGCATTATAATCTAATAAATTTGCTAACGGAATAGCAATATATCGTTAATCGTTTCGGTATACAGATATATTTTCTGCAATATATATCGTTTATCGAAATTAGGTTTGAAAAATATTGCAATATCAATATATCGGTATTTAAATTATTTCCTCCATCTCTAATTGCTATGTGGTTTAGTCGAAGACAGCTTTGAACCTCATAAGTGACACCAACAAGGCAACACTCAAGAGGCAGCTAAGTCAGAAGATAATGGATTAGGGTAGCGAGCTCCTTTCTCCCCTCCATTGTATACATCGCTGACTAATAACCTATTATACTAATTAGACTTCAGATGTATACAAATAATTATTGTTCTTCCTCTGGCACATATCGTTAAGAGTGATGTTACTTACTTACAAATGGCCTTTAAGGAGCCAGGAGGTTCATTGCCGTCCTCACATAAGCCCGCCATAGGTCCTTATCCTGAGCACGATTAATACACACTCTTTCATCATATATCCTACCTCCCTCAAATCCATTTTAATATTATCCACTCATTTACGTCTCGGCCTCCCCAAAGGTCTTTCTCCCTCCGGTCTCCCAACTAACACTCTATATGCATTTCTGGAGTCCATCATACGTGCTACATGCCCCGCCCATCTCAAACGTCTGGATTTAATGTTCCTAATTATGTCAGATGAAGAATACAATGCGTGCAGTTCTGCGTTGTGTAACTTTCTCCATTATCCTGTAACTTCATCCCTCTTAGCCCCAAATATTTTCCTAAGAGCCTTATTCTCAAACACCCTTAATCTCTGTTCCTCTCTCAAAGTGACAGTCCAAGTTTCACAACCATACAGAACAACCGGTAATATAACTGTTTTATAAATTCTAACTTTCAGATTTTTTGACAGCAGGCTAGATGACGAAAGCTTTTCAACCGAGTAATAACAGGCATTTCCCATATTATTTTATTCTGCGTTTAATTTCTTCCCGAATGTCATTTATATTTGTTACTGGATAATATGTGTACAGACACAGAAACAAAATTTAGACAACATGAATTTTCTAAGCTCCAGTTTTAACTTACTGCGCATGCTCAATAGTTACTCAAATTTTGTTTCTGGGTCTGTACATATCAGACAAAACCTCAGTCAGTGGTAGATTGCTATGGTGACGACGATTTTGAGATGATGAAGACAATTGCGGCAGTGATGGTTATTATGGTGATGTTTGCAATGGGGAGGATGATTATTATGGTGACGACGATTATTATGGTGTCGACGATAATTATGGTGTCGACGATTATTAAGGTGACGACGATTATTATGGTGACGACGATTATTATGGTGTCGACGATTATTATGGTGGATTCTTATGGTGTCGACGATTATTAAGGTGTCGACGATTATTATGGTGACGACGATTATTATGGTGGATTCTTATGGTGTCGACGATTATTAAGGTGTCGACGATTATTATGGTGACGACGATTATAATGGTGTCGACGATTATTATGGTGTCGACGATTATTATGGTGACGACGATTATTATGGTGTCGACGATTATTATGGTGACGACGATTATTATGGTGTCGACGATTATTATGGTGTCGACGATTAATATGGTGGATTCTTATGGTGTCGACGATTATTAAGGTGTCGACGATTATTATGGTGACGACGATTATTATGGTGTCGACGATTATTATGGTGTCGACGATTATTATGGTGTCGACGATTATTATGGTGTCGACGATTATTATGGTGTCGACGATTATTATGGTGTCGACGATTATTATGGTGTCGACGATTATTATGGTGTCGACGATTATTATGGTGTCGACGATTATTATGGTGACGACGATTATTATGGTGTCGACGATTATTATGGTGACGATGATTATTAAGGTGACGATTATTATGGTGACGACGATTATTATAGTGTCGGCGATTGTTATGGTGTCGATTATTATGGGGACGACGATGATTATGGAAGCGACTGAGATAGAATCGGTGCGGCGGAGGCGACGACGACAACTGTGACTGTGAAGACGCCAAAGACTATCACGGGAACGCTGACGATTGTGAGAGGCGACTACATGAATGTGGGACTTATAGTGACGATGACGATGACGATGACGATGACAATATCAAGTGGATTTGATATAACCGATACAGTGTACTATTTTCTTTGGCGCACTGCATTCACTTTCCTTTCGTGAGATAGAACTTTATAGGCGCGAGCCTTACATTAAATTCATTGAATTGTTAATTTCTACTACATTATACTGACATAAATCGTGTTTCAGGTCAAAGAAATAAAAGTAAAACAAAATGTATGATGGCGTGAGTCCAAGGTTATAAAACCGAGATTTGAAATACGAACTGTGTTAGAACTGACAGATTCTTCTGTTCCGTGTCTATTTATCTAAAATTGTTTCACCGAAATTTCCAATCCTGGGAATACCCCGTTATGGCAAATAAATTTAATTTCTGTACGTGTAGAGCAATAGTAAAAGCAAATGCACTAGACACAGAATGTGTCATTACGAAGTCTTGATCATTGCGTACACGACGGTGAAGTTTTGAGCTGTTTTGAAACAATGGTTTTGTGAGCAGAATCCTGCCTAGTGCGTGGACGTTAGTCCTTTCTCAACGTGGCAAACTGTAATACACTAGACCTCCATACGCGTGTCTGTCCATTGTCATCTGACATCAGTTTTATTGAAAGAATAAAAAAATAAGCGTAGAGTAAGACAAAAAACAGAAGTCAAAGTCTGTAATTGTTGTTTAGTCAACTGTTGGAAGACGGGTCTGAACCTCGCAAATGATACCAAGAAGGCACCGCTTATGAGGTAGCTAGGCCAGGAGATAATGGGGTAGGGTGGCCAGTTTCTTTCCCCCTCCATTACATACATCGTCGACTAGCTACATATTACGAGTACACTAGTCAGACTTCAGATGCATACAAACAATTTGTTCTTCCTCTGACACATATCGTTAAGTGAGATGTACTGCCTGATAATAGATGTACATATCAGCCAGAACCTCAATAAGAGAATAGTCTTTGATTATACATACAGTATGTAAATCAAATGTTATATTTGGCATAGTTAGATAACGTACATAAATTATATGTAATAGAGACATATTTTACAACAAATAGTTATTCTGTTAAACTTTTTTTCTACATTCTCGAGTCCACTTCAGTCTTTTTTAGAAATCGTTGATAAAATAACATTTAATCGTATTAAATTCATGTCCATATTGTTGACGCAAAAGTCACTTTACACTCTTAAAATAAACTGAGTACAGGGAAAAAACAATCAGTCACTGTTCTCATAAGGATGATACCATCATCTAATTCAGTATATTACTGCAAACTTCATTTATTTATTCTGGTAGAGTTACGGCCATGAGGCCTTCTCTTCCACACTACCAGAAGTGAAATACATAATGAAACAATGACAAAATTAGTAAGTCATACTTAAATATAAAAATCATTTTCATGCACATTAACAAGCTTACATAGGCTATAATGCAATATTATCTAAACATGATACATAATTAAGTTATTTACAATTCATATCCTAATTCTACTTTATGATAGGCCTAAATGACAATTTATATACACACAGAATAACCTATAAAAATCGGCTAACACTCACAAATCACTTTCATGTAAAAGTATGTAATTCTCAATTCTTAATTTAAATTGATTAACCGTTCGGCAATTCCTGACATGACGAGGCAAGGAGTTTAGTGTTTTTTCTTATCAAAAGTGGTAAAGGATACAGTCATCCTTTTCTACTTTTTCATTAGGAACACCAATAAATTTGCAGTAATATATTGAATTAAAAGATGACATCACCCTTAAGAGAATTGTGACTTTGTTTCCTCATAGACTCCAAATGTGTGTTAATGCAGGAGGAAAACAATTTGAATACGGGAAGAAGTGAAAACATTTAAGTAACTATCACAGAAAATAAATGAAATGTAAAGTGTGAAGTGAATTTTGCCCCACACGGTATATTCAGGGTTATATTGGATTCGACACAAGAATGATTATGCTTTTATATTTTGTGTTAATTTTCAGATCAAAGTGTCATATATTTTCATTTGAAAATTATGCCTATTTTGGAGCCAATTCGTTAATGAATGTTTAATACTTATTTACTGGCTTTTAAGGAACCCGGAGGTTCATTGCCGCCCTCACATAAGCCCGCCATCGGTCCCTATCCTGAGCAAGATTAATCCAGTCTCTATCATCATATCCCACCTCCCTCAAATCCATTTTAATATTATCCTCCCATCTGCGTCTCGGCCTCCCCAAAGGTCTTCTTCCCTCCGGCTTCCCAACTAACACTCTATATGCATTTCTGGATTCGCCCATACGTGCTACATGCCCTGCAAATCACAAACGTCTGGATTTAATGTTCCTAATTATGTCAGGTGAAGAATACAATGCGTGCAGTTCTGCGTTGTGTAACTTTCTCCATTCTCCTGTAACTTCATCCCTCTTAGCCCCAAATATTTTCCTAAGCACCTTATTCTCAAACACCCTTAACCTATGTTCCTCTCTCAAAGTGAGAGTCAATAAATGTTTAATAATGGTGGTGGTGGTGGTGGTGGTGGTGGTGGTGGTGGTGGTGGTGGCAGCAGCAGCAGTCTTTTTCAACCCTCTCATCTTGTGAGAATATTTAACCAATACTAGAAAGTCACAGCAGAAAAACTTCCTAACTATGTGAATATCATAGCCTGCCCTGAGGATGAGACTTCTCTCCGTCACTGCTAAGGAGGGATGGCCCACCTGTCGGCATCAGATTAACGAATGCCACACGGGGCACCTGTATGACTTGGACAATCATCCCATTTGTAGAGCGCACAATGGGCAAATGTAAGCCTATGTACAGTACAATACAAGGTCCATGCCGGAAATGGGATGATTGTCCAAGTTAGACAGGTGCCCTGCGTGGCATTCGTGAATGTGATGCGGACCTCTGAAAACTTAGCCAAGCCATCATGGTCTACGATCACTTCTTTAAACAAGGCAATCACAAGACAAATGAAGCATGCTCAGAACATATGGGAGATAAATCTTTACTTCATCGTTAATCGAGATTATGATAGTTGAATTTCTGTTGGGAATGATGAAAATTGTGTTTGCTTGTAAAATTGAAGTTCGCCATATTCCTATTGTCGTATCAAATTACAAATTTAGATATACAAAGTTTGTCCGTTTCGGTCAGTGTTAATAGGCATTTAAGGTTGAGATTCCCGGAATATTCTAACTCGTCTTGTAACACGTGGAAGGTGATTTAGAATTTCACTTGGAATTCTAAAACCATCTAAATTTAACAGTGGATCCCGGGACTTATATCAGTACCAGGTGGTGGATTTTATGAGAAGTAGAGCACACACAATTTGAATTTCAATCCTGCCACCTTACATAAACGTTGACCTGGTATTTCACTTTTTGTACGACTATATACATTCTAATCTACTACTATTTGTATTGCCTCATTTCTTAAATCTAGCATATTATATATGCACCATTTCCTTCCCTACAGACAGAAGAATGGGTAGGCAGATGTCCCATAGAAAATACATTCATAGATGGATTTAATTAAACTGTCTCTTATTCGTTCCATGTATATCCTCATAGCCCTGAATTGGTTATTGCATATATCTTTTCTGGGTGGGCCTCATTGCTTTACTGTAGAGCAGTGATGTCAAAGCAAGTGCATTTTTCTGACCTTGACGTCGTGCGCGGGCATCAAGCGCTAGGTATGGAATGAGGAAGGGTTATGTATATGAATAAGCAGCCTGTTGGATTTGAAAAACAGTGGTGCACAAACTTCAAACGGAACGTGAAATTTTATGTCGTTATTTTTATATGGCTTCCTTCTGTTTTGTATTACCTATATTGTTTGAAAAAAAGTACTAACACCAATTTTTTAATATTGCAGTTGTGTTTTAAACGTTAATAACATAATAAAGAGCTCAGAAGGAATATTCACATACATTCCATAGTAGTACAACTATATTGTACTAAGTGAATGAAACACATAAATCATATATCCCCCCCCCCCCAAAAAAAAGAGATTGAATGTGACATGATAAGCTGGAATTTATATTGATGATATCTTTAGCCTTATAAAAGTAATCAATAAACTAACCAAAACGATTGTATAGTACAAAGCAAAATTACCTAGGTATATGTTTTAACTGTAACTAATATTACATAACAAAACTCTTATCGCAGTATGCTTTTAAGGTGATATTGCTGCGCAACTTCCTATCATCAGAATATTAAATTATTTTCTCGAAATATTCTGAAGCTATAGCGCTGACGTTTTTACAACACATGAACACATATCTTTTGTTTATGATGTAACAATAGTTACTTTGTTTTATTCATTTCCTTACAAACATTTTCCATGCGAATATTTTCAAAATTCTCAATACACTGTCTTCAGTAATAAGTATTTACGATACTTATATTAGATTTACGAAAACATCGCTTCAGCACCTGTAAGGCTACTAAATAACATATCTGAAAATTTCACTTTTCTATAAAAGAAGTTGAGAAAATATTCCTTTTGAATAAAAAACAAACTTGTGAAAAATAAGCATTAATATTAAAACTTACATTCCTATAATGAACTTGTGCTTCTCAGACAAATCTAAAAATTAACATGCGTACAGTTTTAATAAGTTCTCTTCCCTTTATCCATTGAATCGGTGCTGGCCATTCCTGTACATAGCTCGACTAAGCGGCATGTACCACCTCACTCGTCTGTCTCTTTCCTTTCCGCTGTAAAGCGCTCAGGCTCTCCTGAGCTCTAAAGCGCGCACTTGCGCCTATGGGCATCAATTGACATGACCGCTGTAGAGCGTTCGAAGTTCAGAAAATACCCCATGTTTGTAACGTAACTAAAATAAGTTATTTACGTATTTTATACACGTTATAAAGTAACAGAAGTGAATCTATTCTATTTATTCGGTTATTGGAAATACAAAAAACTAATATATATATATATATATATATATATATATATATATATATATATATACATATATATTTATAAGTTGGTTTGAATTGTAACTTGGTTTGAATTGTAAATTATTTAAAACTAGCGTGTAAGAGGGCCTTAGACTAGAAATGTTTAGTTTAAATGTAGTTCTGTTTATAAGTATGCATAAGGATGTAATTATTTGACTTATTTGAACTGTTGTATCAGTGAAGCGAGGTCAGTCAGTGAAGTTATGGTTTTACAGTGCAGTGAACAGTTCCGATCAGTGATAATTTATAGCCTCAATGAAATGTGTTCTATAGTGTCAGTGAAATGAGTTACAGAGTGTCAGTGAAATGTGTGCTAAAGTGTCAGTGAAATGCGTCATAGTGCCACTACAGGGAATGAGATGAGAGTAAAGCGAAAGACTATTGAAACTTATGTAGGACCTATAGATAATTATGTAGGTTGTATTGTAAAATTAGGTATTTTATTTTATGTTTTATTATTATTGTGTTAAATTGTGTTGTGTATTATTATTGTATTGTGTGTAAAATTGTATATGTGTTGTAAAATTGTATTGTGTATTGTAAATTTTATTGTGTATTGGTTATCATTTTATTGTGTATTGTTAATATTGTATATACCACTGCCACCGGGTGCTTGCCCACTTGCAGTGTAAATAAATACATACATACATACATACATACAATATAAAACGATTATATGTCAAATAATGCGTAGTTGCAGTATGTAGATTTATTTCTGTTATTTTATATACGTTAGAAAATACGTAAATACACTGCCGAGTAAAAAAACGCAACACTTCAACAAATTTGAAATATCAAACCATAATTTATTACTGTGTGCTTCTATGGACCTGTTTGTGGTAGGCAAGTGTTTATTCATCCTTTACCAATGCGACTGCTCTAGCGGCATTCATGGCGTTTAATGGCAGCTTAACTGTCTCAAATATTGTTTAGAACAGAGTTCAGTATCACAGAATTCCATTATAAGCAAAAAACGAAAACAATAGTGTTGTAACTTTGTTTTGGGTGCTTGTGTTTAGGGTTGTAAATTTTAATGGCACAGCAATAAATATAGAGTAAGGGACAGGAGGTGACAAAGAGGGTGTCACAAACCATCCAATGGGTATCCTTTCCTTCCCAAGACATGCATTAACATTTCCCTAACACAAACAGGTCCATAGAAGCACCCAGTAATATTATAATTTGTGTTATGGTTTGATATTTCAAATGTATTCAAGTGTTGCGGTTTTTTTTTTTTTTTTTTTTTTTTTTTTGCTCGGCAGTGTAGCTTATTTTAGTTTATATTACAAAGGATGGGGGTGTCCTCTAAGAAGACGGCTATATACCAAATGGTATTTTCTGAACTCTGAACGCTATAATCTTAGTCTTCATAAGTTAAAGTTTTTCTATAAAAGTATATAACTTGACTCATCTTACAAAATGTTAACATTATAACACTGAAATATTTGTAACACTTCTTAATGTGCACGTTTAAACGATAGTATTCATGCTATTTGCATTATAAAATGAAAATGAAACTAAACGTATACCAACATACTCATTGATTTTAAAATAATAGGCCTACTGAATGAGAGAATATTGAAAATATATATGTGTTCATTTCTGCTAACGAGGCAGATTTATTGATTCCTATTATAAGTAATTAAGGTACACAAATGGTACAATGTTTCAGTGCCGGTAACCTATAGGTACACTGACGTTTAAAGATATCAGATCCTACTAGTCGATAGTGATCGATAATTTGTTGGTGTAAGTGTGGCTTTTCTAATTATTACTTCTATGAATAGATGGCGAAGATAATAGTCACTATTAAATATATCCGCATTATAGAATTCTAGTTTTTGTAAAACCGCTGGAAACCGCTGATATTGTCAATTTTGAGAATAATTTTTGCTTAATTTACATAAGCATTTTCCCTTGCACTTTTTTAACCGCCCCAATAATAGTGAGAACTAGCGGAACTTTTTCAAAATTTGTCAATTATTTTTATATCTTTGGTTCTGACTTATCCCGTGGTTGGAAAGTTCGCTTACACGATCATGAAATTGTAGGTCAGATATCTTTGAACTCCAGTGTACCTTTTATCGGTATGTGCATTATGAAAAATATAAATTCCAACTTTGTTTTATTTGACTGAATATCAGGAGGAGGAATTTTCCAAACATAATGTGGTCGGATTATAAAATAAAAAAGTATAGTTCAGTTAACAGGTCTAAAAATGCAATACAACGAAACACGATACTGGAAGACATGAAATGATGTTACGAATACTTCTGCGTTCATTGAGTTGAATTATGTACGGCTGGCACATCTACTGCATATCTTTGTTTGTTTTGATAGTTCCACCTTGGGACAACACATTAAATAATTCACGAAAGCTACCGTTCAGTCACACGCATGTTTATAACATGATTGAGCAAAAATAGGCAATGGCACTGCTAACACATACTACTAATGTATTTCAAATATCGTACGATGAAGTAATACACGGTTCTGAAAATTGTACAAATAATTAACACTTTGTTTTGCGGTATTTTCCAGGAGAGGTAAATTCAAGTATACCACCAATTTTAATTCTCTCTTTTGTCCTGTCCTAGAATATGAGATAACGTATGCACTTCTAAACCAAACGCCTCTGCAGTCAAATTCTTTGTTTGTGAAGAACTGACACGCACTGCATCATAAGTTAGTCCTGTAAAAAAATTATATACAGGAAATACCATACTCCTCGCTTGTGAGTGTAGGACTATCGTTTTGCTTATAACATATGAAACACCAGAGCCAATTGCAATCCCTTCAAGAGACATTGTTACGGTAAGTTACATATCACACAAGAGAAAACAGTCCACATCAGAATTTGACGATAAACAGAGAGGGAATTCAGAGCAAAATTTGTTTTATACTGTAGGTTGGATATCTCTGTTTAGTCTTAAAGCGATAACACGCGAACCAGTTGACATACAATTGCCATTCTTGTAGGCCTGCTGTTGATTTCAGTATGTGTAGCTCTATGGAATGGCACAGCTTAAAATTCATTCCTAGCCATAAGAATTGTGCGCGCAAGAAAGAAACTAGTACGTGACGCTTAAGCGAGACTTCGCTACGATTTAACTAGGCAACTCCGCTTCACTGTCACTGTCACTGGCTAGTCGACATAGACCGGCAGCCTTATATGCCTTCTTATTCTGAAAGCGCTCTACAGTGTATAAGTTCCGTTACAGTAATGATGTTTTTGCAATACGGTAGTTGGTATACTACGCACTTGCACAAAAAAAGAAGTAGGAAATGACAGAGCCTATTTCTTGAAGAAGAAACATTTAAGAATAACATAGACTCAGATGAGATAGGACGTTGATATAGCGATTATTTGGTGATTTCCTTATTTGTCGCCTTTTGTGGCTGAGTTAGAGTGCGCGCTGCCCATCCATACGGTCCGTGGTTCTACTCGGAAGATATTTATCCGCCTAAGGGACTGGATGGTTGTCCTGTGATGTCTCCACGGGAGTCCTTTGTTCCGCCCATCGTACATCCAGGGAGGTCCGCATTGTGTAGTTGTCTAGTGTTGGTTCAGAGATAATACTCTCCCTCCCCTACACCGCAGTGGTCTGAAGTCTGTACTGCAAGAGAGGTAAAACGTAAAAAATAACTCTTCTATTGATACGCAATAGGCTAACATGCTTCATGATTCGTATATCTGGAGAGATTATGCATTTTCAATTTTATTATATTTCGGTTCGTAAAACGCAGAATAAAATATGGGAAATGCCTGTTATTATTCGGTTGAGAAGCTTTCGTCACCCAGTCTGCTCTCAAAAAAAAAAAAAGCTGAGAGTTAGAACTTATAAAACAGTTATATAGCCGGTTGTTCTGTATGGTTGTGAGACTTGGACTCTCACTTTGAGAGACGATCAGAGGTTAAGGGTGTTCGAGAATAAAGTGCTTACTAAAATATTTGGGGTTAAGAGGGATGAAGTTACAGGGAAATGGAGAAAGTTACACAACGCAGAACTGCACGCATTGTATTCTTCACCTGACATAATTCGGAACACTAAATCAGACCTTTGAAATGGGCAGGGCATGTAGCACGTATGGGTGAATCCAGAAATGCATATAGTGTTGGTTGGAAGACCTGAGGGAGAAAAGATCTTTGGGGAGGCCTAGACGTACTTAGGATAATATTAAAATGGATTTGAGGGAGGTGGGATATGATGGTAGAGACTGGATAGGGACCGATGGCGGGCTTATGCGAGGGCAGCAATGAACCTGCCGGTTCCTTAAAAGCCATTTGTAAGTAAGTGTGATATCACTCTCAATGGACTTGTGTCGCATGTCTTTCTGTTCTGTTTAACACATTTTTAGTTCTCAGGGGTCTTAAGAAAGTTTATTTACAGCTGTCTTCTGATATCTTCATACATTATTATGTACTGTCATACATGACAGTGTCATTGAACTGCAGGTTACCACAATCTGAGTTGTCGTTTGTCTGCTGCAGCTACAGGATTCCTTTGCACAAGCTGGTCTCTATTTTCTGTCGTTTAGTTTTACGCAATTTCCTTTATGCAACCGAAAAGAAAAAAATAAACTCGAAGGACGATAAAACAGGAAATCGTGCTGATCATGACATAGGACCTCCCTTTCCAATCCAACGTGCTTGAAATGTTGGTCTAAACACTGATACACCGAGCGTGTGAAATGCGCTAGTAAAACACAGTTATCCTCTATAGACCTATACGCCGTGAAGGCCAAGGATGTAAAGCTCAGTTGCTTTCTTGATTACCCTTTGATATTTACTAAAACATTGTAAATATAACAGAAGTTTATATTCATTATTAATTCCACTCAGGCTCCTCTTTCACTTCTACTAGGTTGAACTTAGCTTTTGAAACACTCTGTATGGAAATAATATTACTTTGAAACCTTCTAACGGATGTTTTTATAATCTTTTTTTTAATAATGTAATAGATTTTTAACCAGACTGTACGAAAGCAGCTCGTCCGAGAATGATTGTCAGTCCCAACTTCAATTTCATTTCTTCTCATTTTTATTGCAGCATTGGAAAATATGTCAACAGAAAAATTCCTCTGGACTGTATATTGCCCATTTATCAACATGTGAAGTGAAAATAACGGAATGTAAAATAATGTACAGCAGTTAAATTTCCGTGCACATTATGAGCATACACAAGAATTTCACGTGGGAAAACTATCACGTTTTATTAATATTTTAGCACTAAAAAATCTTCATGTTATGCAGCTCGCACATTCTTGGTAAATGTACACCGACGCCGTTAATATTACACCGCAACAATTCTCAACATACGCTGTAAAGAGCTACAAACTGGCCAAAATTAATTAATGGACTTCAGATTGCCGTCCTCACATAAGTCCTCTATCAGTCTCTATCCTAAGCAACATTAATGCAGTCCCTACCAATATATTCCACCTTCCCCAAATCCATTTTAATATTATCCTCCCATCTACGTCTCGACCTCCCCAAAGATCGATAAATAGAGAATGAAGCGATGCGGACCTCGTGGAGAATCACTTCTGTTTCCATGGTGCCGCAAGAATTGTCTCAGCAAACTGGCGGTGAGGGTCAAACATAGACGCCTCACTGAAGTAGTATTTCTCCAGATCAGGAACGAACAGTTCAGATTCCACCCTGGCCGTTCCACTACACCCAGACCCTCCGCATGACGGAGGACATTATTGGGGACTGAGCAAAAAGCGTATCGTAGCTGCAGCTTATCTGGACATCGAGCATTCATTGCTCTACTTGCTAGGAACGTGTACGCGGCAGCTCGTGCCAATTCCAATCCGCTCATATCTGGTCTCGGTCGGTATCAGCCTAGGGAATTGTCCATCAGATATCTTAAGTGACAAGAGATTAGGAATACCGGCGTTGTCCCCAGGTTTAGGTAGATGACTCGTCTTCTAGTAATACCGCTGAAATAGCCTTTTTCACCAATCCTAAATCATTTCCAATCCAATTTTAGCTTGGCTCTGGCAGTCCGGAATACGTAATAGGAAACGGCTTGAGTAGCAATATGCGCCCATTGAATGTACGAGGTTCCCGACTTTGACCCAAACCCAACTCTTAAGCCAGACTTAACTTCCCAGGAACCTTTCTCATTTGGACTTATGGAGTTAAACTTGGTTATTGATGACCTGGAATATAACTTCAGGAATAACTTGAAGCGACAAGCACTCATTGCTAGCTCGATGTTCCTGATCAGCTCCAACCCCCAGCCCATCTTAACTGAGAACCACCCTGCCCTCGTTTCTTCCCTCATCGAATTTGAGGTGACAAAGCTTAACTCTGCCTCTGGAATACAGCATCGGAAGCAACCTGTGAAGCAGTAAGAATCTATTGCCTGGTCCAGTCTCAGGGTCAGAACTCATTTCCAGCTCATCTTATGCTAGAAACAATAAAATTTCCTATCTAATATGAAATACAACTCGGGCTATTATAAACAATAGTACTCAACCTTCCCAACATGTCAGTGAGTTAACTTAAAACTTCGGAATAAAGACATTTAATCTAACATTTTTTACATGTTTTCATGTAGGGGAAACTCGGCTAATTCCGCAGTACGGGTAATTACGCAGTAGTGCATATATGATTTTACTGCGGCTTTACAATAGCGTGAACGTAAGTTTTCAGAGGCTGTCAACAGGGGGCATGTCCTCTGCAGTGCTATAGAAAAATTCAAGGATATTGGTCGATACCTCTGTTGGCAATATAGTGAAACATCGAAAGTTGCCTGTTTTTCGTGTTTTGCTACACAGCTGTGGAGAAAGTGAGCATTGTTACATATAAATTGTTCCTTTTATGTTACTTTCATAATGTATTTCATAATTATTTACGACTGCGGAATTAACCAAGTCCTATTGCGGATTTATCCGCACTGTTGCGGAATTACCCGAGTTTTTCGTTTTAAACTGTAATGTCTGTACAACTAAATATATTTGCATTGTAATAGATCTCGTTATCTCATTTGGTAATGAAAGGTTTTGTCCATGTCTACATACCTTGAGAATATTTTTCAATAAACATTTTGATAAAAATGAATTTTACTGTATATGTATTTTTCACTTTCATATTATATAAAATCTAGGTTATAGTTATGTACAATATGCACATGAATATCAAAGAATGCAGTGTTTGAGAAAGTACTTATATATTAATTACATGTACATACATAGTGTTCTGCTAAATGGCAGGTCTTTCACTGCAAATCGAGCATTTTCCATTCTTTCCTATTTTCTGCCTTCCATACCATATTTGCAGTTTTTCTTGGGAAAGATAAATACGGCAGCTTCCCGTTGCTTTCCGCACACCACTCTCGCTTTCGAATCTTAAAAGATCCCAGGGAGTCCAAACGTGGAGGTGAAGAGAGAGTGTTTGACTAATTAGGCCCTCCGGACTTCACCGAAATTCACCGCAAGGCTTTGCCCACCCCTCCCACATATTAATAGTATAAGTATTACTTTTAAGGATATGTTACTGGATCTAAATGACAGCTGTGAGCAGTATGGAATGAAGATAAATGTAAATAGTCTAAGACGAAGACTATGATGGTCATGAGAAGAAAAAATAAAGAAAGGTAAACTTGCGAATTATAAATGAGGCAGTAAGCAAGTGGACAGTTTCAAATACTTGGGTGCACTATAAACAGTAACATGAACTGCTGCCAGAAAGTCAAAAGGAGGATAGCAATGGCCAAAAAACTTTTAATAGAAAAATGAGCATCTTCTGCAGACCTCTGGAAAAAGAACTGAGGAAGAGATTAATGAAGTGCTTTGTGTAAAGTGTGGCATTGCATGGGGCAGAAACATGAACATTACTACGAATTGAAGAGAAGCGAATAGAAGCATTTGAAATGTGAATATGGAGAAGAATGGAGCATGTGAAGTGGACAGAGAGAATAAGAAATTAAACTGTTTTGAGAAGAGTGGGTAATGAAAGAATGATGCTGAAACTGATCATTTAGAGGAAAAGGAATTGTTTGGGTCTGTGACTGAGAAGAAACTGGCTAATGAAGGATGCACTGGAAGCAATGGTGATTGGGAGAAGAGTTAGAGGCAGAAAAAGATATCAGATGATAGACGACATTAAGATATAGGCTATGCGGAGACAAAGAGGAAGGCAGAAAATAGGAAAGATTGGAGAAAGCTGGGTTTGCAGTGACAGACCTGTTCTTGGGCAGAACACTAAATGATATAATGATTTCGAATGTAGTCGTTTCACACAATAATTGGGATGTCATTAAATCCTATGTCAACTTTTTTACATAGTTCTTTTAACGCGTTATCTAATATTCACTTTTCCAAACTAATTTTTCGTCTTTCTTTCTGAAGGTTTCGAATAAACCAGAAATATCCTCAAAATGAGATGTTACTTAGTGAGATTAGTGATGAGACTGTCACCTTTGCGCCTCTATACATTTCTCCTTTTCTGACTGCATAAGCCCAAGGGCTCGGTTTGTGAGCGCCGGACATTCGCTTTCATTCTCTCTCGTCTGATATGAGTATAATCATAGATTACATTACCCAGAGGCCATGCTGTAGACATGGGAGTAGGGTTTGCCTGATGAAATGGCTCTAGACTCGGTAATATTTCTAGAGTACACCTATGTGAAATCATTGGCTCTACTACCGTGTAGAGCAAGTTACTGTAGCCTACTGCCTTTTAATTTAGCCAAATTTTAAAAGGTTCTGGATACAATAAAGGGAACATTATTTGCAAAAATTTAGACTAGAGACATTCTTCAAATTTCGTAAAAGATGCTCATCCCAAACCTACTATTTAGTTCCGAAATAAGGAACTTAACATCAAGTCAGCGTCAAATAATGGAAGCTACTGAGTTGAGATTCGTGAGACAGTTGACAGGTTATAGTACTGTTGTTATTACTATAAATTGAATTAAGACATTCGAGTAAAGTAAAATATCACAATATTCACTGAAGCCATCAGAATTTACCGGAACAACTGGTAGCAGCCATATTACGGATACCCAACCTCAGATTAATCCAGACTATTTACTTACCAGGGTTAGAAAGTTTATCCACTAAAAGATAAGAATGCCTAGAGAATGGATGTGATGTTCATAGGAACTATTTCGAGGCCTAGACCACGTGACCCTGAAATATAAATATAACCGAGTCACATGAACATTGTAAATCGCTCGCTGACATGTTAAGTGGCAGATAAGATCAGTTATAAACATATCGAGAATATTTTACAGAGGCATCATTTTATTCGGGCCTGCTTTCAGCGACACAGTTCCGTGGCCAAGTAGAGCTCGTCCGCTCACGAACGGTAGCGGTAAGTAGGCCTACGATAAGCAAGGTCAGCTACAAACAAGGCAAGGTAGTCGAGAAGCGGGCTGTGATGTTCAGTTCTCTTGGGTTGTGAGTGCGTGAGTTATAGTGCAGAAATTTAGTACAGAACAAAGAGTTTTCATTTGTGTAATTTTGTAGAAAAACAAATCACGTGCTTAGTGTCGTAAAGCATTATTTCAGGAACGCTTTCCTGGGGTTGATCCGCCTAACAGACAGTTCATAAAATAGTGAAATAAATTCAGAACTACAGGAACGGTATTGGATAAAAATATCTAAAACTTCACGTTTTAACAAAGGATAAGCTTAATGTCATCGGTGCTCGATTAAAACATTCGCCACTGAAGTCTTTAAGTTAGCCCAGCATGCAGGAGTCAGTAGCATATTTAGCTTGTAGTACACGAACTTCCTAACCCTGTTAATTACTGACATCTGGGAAAAGATCTTGAACATTGGAAGAAGCGATGGAGGGACTACCTTTCAATCGGAAGCGAAGCAGTTGAAGATAGGCCTCTTCAACTGCTTCGCTTCCGATTGTTAGTGATTATTATGACGATGAACTCGTACAAAATTGTGCAACCGGTGGCACGTGATTAATATTTTCCTCATTTTACTGGATATGCAGTAGGGTGGGACAAGCCCATTCGCACTTGGGCCACTGTGTTCTCTCCAAATTTTGATAAGAGCGAAAAATGATCGGAAGATTTTTCCTGCATTCGCCTGACAAATATGGAATCTTTTACATACCCTAAATCTAGCTGTACTTACCGAAGAGAGGTTGGTTGTTTAACGACCCTGTATCAACTACTAGGTTATTTAGCGTCGATTGGATTGGTGATAACGAGATGGCATTTGGCGAGATGACGCCGAGGATTAGCCACATATCAGCTGACATTCGCCTTACAATTGGGGAAAATCTCGGAAAAAATCCAAACATCTAATAAGCACAAGCGGGAATCGAATCCACGCCCGAGCGCAATTCAAGATTGGCAGGCAAGCGCCTCGTCCGACTGAGCTGAGGGAACTACATTGAATATTTTATTGTCTTTGGTTTTTATTTATTTATTTTATTTTATTGGGTCATTTTACAACGCTGTATCAACATCTAAGTTATTTAGCGTCTGAATGAAATGAAGGTGATAATGCCGGTGAAATGAGTCCGGGGTCCAGCACCGAAAGTTACCCAGCATTTGCTCGTGTTGGGTTGAGGGAAAACCCCGGAAAAACCTCAACTAGGTAACTTGCCCCGAACGGGATTCGAATCCGTTCCACCTGGCTTCGCGACCAGACGCGCTGACCGTTACTCCACAGGTGTGAACGTCTTTGGTTTTATTAACGTAATGTGCAACAGGTTTTTTTTTTTTTAAATTTTGCTCTTTAAATAATTTTAATTGTTGTGTACCGTTTTAACAGTCAATGTGATGAGAGCAAACTGAATTTATTGTATTTATGTGAGTGGTAAGAGAATGGAAAATATGGAAGATAGGCTATAGTGACAGTTGGGGAAGGAAACGTGGGTTCCAGGAAGTTTTGTCACGGTCCTTGTCGTGGTATTTGTTGTCTTTGTCATGGGTCTTATCGTGGTCTTGGTCTTTATCGTGGTCTTGATCCTTATTATGGTCTTGGTTCTTATCATGGTCCTTATTGTGATTCTTTTAGTCCTTGCCGTAATCCTTATCGTGTTCCTTATTGTGATCCTTATTGTGGCGCTTGTCGTGGTCCATGTCGTGATTCTTGTCGTGGTCCTTGTCGTAGTCCATATAATAGTAGTTGCTGTTGTCTTTGCCATGGTCCTTATCGTGGTTCTTGTTGTCTTTCTCATAGTCCATATCATGGTCCTGGTTTTTTTGGTAATCCTTATCGTGGTTTTTGTCGTTGTCTTTTCATGGTTCTTTTTATCTTATTTGTGGTCTTTGTCATTGGTTTACATTTATCATTTCATAACAACATTGTTTCTTTCCCTTACGATGAGTGACTTTTTGCCACGCGGTTCCCTCCTTACTTTCATAAAAGATAAAACATCATGGGACGTAATCAGGGACCTGTACCAGAAATGGACAGATAACTGATCATATTTTGATTGGTTTGTACTTTGAAATAGGATGAAAATACGAATGCACTGCCAGATGTCTTCCTGCATGTTTACGTCGATATCGAGTGAACCGCGCTATAGAACTTAGACTTTCCCACCACCAAGAGTCGTCTCATTCCTTTTTCGAGGAACTGTATATCACTTCCGTAATAAATTGACCCGTGGGTACTGATTGTGAACTACATCCGTCCAGTAATGAACAATCAGCTGCAGGCAGGCCATAATACTTAGGTATTCGGTTTCAGGTATTTTAATAGCCTCTGTTTTCACGGAATACAGCAATAGTTATTTTGTAGCACGACAATTTCTCTACTGAGAAAGTAATAGACGAAAATATAAAGTAAGGAAATCAGTACAGAAAACTTGAAGGCATAAACACTATCATAAATTGTTCTTTCTTACTTAAGTGAATTCAACAGTTAGGTGGAGCGAGAAGTTTCATAGTCGGAAGAGGCCATAGAGATACTTTCTAACAGGGCCGCAGATAGGATTTACGGGCCCCTGTGCAATAGTGTGCTCGGGCCCCGTTGAAAAAAAGTTAAAAATGACAAGTTACCAGTTATTCTGACGACAATAATAAAATTATGTGCAAAATAAATAAAAGATAACCCCATACACAGATACGAATCTCAAAATATACACTTTTGTTACAATGAAAACTTTTAGCAAAACTTCATATTAGTACAATATATTACGCTTCTTTTTCAGTAGGGCCTGCATAGTATGTTTCGTGACGAAACTTTCGTCTTTTCGCGTTGTTTGTTTAGTTTCGTTTTCATAAAACACTATTCTTAAACAGCTGTAATTTCTGACTTGCAGACCAACAACAACAAACAACTCTCCTTGACTTCACTGATGCAAAATCATCAATTATGTTATCAAAATTTAAAGACCTAGCAAGATCGCTCTTCAGACTAAGGAGTCCAAGGTTACTCAGTCTTTCTTGACACATTGTTACTCTAAATACATTTTTATTTCCTTTATTTTGTTTGAAGTTGGTGTGAAATTGAGCGTTGCTTTTGAAGGAGCAAAAAATAAACCAATCTGAAGCCCGTCTGTTCAGGTTGTCAAAAATGAAGACAGTTCATGTTTAGAAGTGAATACTGATGGTTGTGGCTGTTTAGAAAAAAATTCTGATAACAGTAGTATTGAATCACAACAAGCAAACAATAGTAAAAATTATGTGTTAATATGTGCAAGTGAAACAAATTTACACACACCAGTTCCTAACTCTGAGTCATGGCGAGTAACATGCGACCTTGGAAAACTAAAAAGTGGCAGACAAATTGTAAATGCCATTGAATGCGTTGTTCGAAAAAGTACCCCCAACCTTCCTAATAACGGAATAAGAGCCTTTCCAGTATTATTTTCAAAACTCAAGAATGGGGAATGTGTTCCTAGTGACTGGCTAGTGTGGAGTAAAACAAATCAGTCATGTACTATTTTCCCTGATTTGTTTCACACCACACTAGCCAGTCTCTGGGAACACATTTTCCATTCTTGAGTTTTGAAAATACTGTAATATTGTTTTTGGAAAGGCTCTCGTATTCGAACAACACATTCAATGACACAATTTGTCTGCTACTTTTTAGTTTTTCAACATCGCTCAATTTCACACAAACTTCAAAGTTCTACTCCCTTTCTTAATATCTTCAAATTTTTCTGTCTCTTCTTGCACTTCTCAGCTCCCGACTTAAGCTTCTACTTGTCCATTGTCCACTGGTAACACTAATGAACAGACTTTACTAGAAAAACGACAACGAAAAGACGAAACATAATATGTAGGCCCTCCTGAAAAGGAATCGTAATCCTCCGGCTTGGATTTTGGAGAATCCACTAGCATATATCGGTGGGCCGCAGGGGTTGGTAGTTAAGAGGACAAGCCAATTGAACGTGTTCGGTATAAGCGACGGGAACATATTTCAGGTAAATCCTGGAACCCACAAGTGTCGTGTCGATGAGTGTCGATAATGTGGGAAACCGATATTCTATTACAGTATATAAAAGTTAAACATTTACATAATGAAGTGGTAATTCGTATTAATTCTACTATTGTTGGTTAATATGTCAGATTCATGTAACAAATGTTTGTACAAAATTTTATAGTACCGGTATGTCTCTGTGAATAACTATTCGTGATAATAAAAAGTAATCAGACTCGCTTAATCTGACGGGCCCTTTCTGCTCACGGGCCCATATGCACTTGCTCTCTTTGCCCCCCCTTCTCGGCGGCCCTGCTTTCTAAAGATGAATTAGGCTATTATTATTATTATTATTATTATTATTATTATTATTAGAGCGAGAATTTTGATAACATCTTTTTTCTTTACATCCTTTGCAACGCCCGTAAATATGTAAACCCTGGATACGAGCTTCTGGTTACAGAAATGTAGAGTTGTTACGTCAATTTTTGGACATTTTTCTCTATTTTAATCTCATTTTTTAAATTTTGAGGGCATTTTTTGGTAATTTTTAAAATTACAAGGTGATTTTTTTTTTAGGGAGGTGGGGTATGATGATAAAGAATGGATAAATCTTGCTCAGGATAGGGACCATGGCGGGCTTATGTGTGGGCGGCAATGAACCTCCGGGTTCCTTAAAAGCCAGTAAGTAAGTAAGTACAAGGTGATTTTTTTAGTCATTTAAGCTAAAGACTTCAACGACGAACTAAAATTTCCCAATATAGGAAGAATTAGTACTGACACTACCCCAATCAAATGCGGATTCTGAAAGTATTTTCTCGGTAGTAAGTGATGTCAAAAGGAAGAAGAGAAAGATAATAGGAGATGAAACTCTCGGCTGAGTTGTACGTTCTGTCTTTCAAACAAAAGAATTAAACAGCAGCTCCTTTGAAGTCACCAACATCCATTCGTCCATTTTAGTCTCCGCCATTGGGATACACTATGCTAGATATGGAGGAGGTTTTGTGAGTGATACATTTATCCTTCTATTTTATTGTAGTTAAACATTTAATTACATCCTAATTAATTATTAATTGTAGCTCATTCTGTAGGTTGCTGGAAAATTTGTATTCGTGTGGGAAAAATTATACTTTCATATGGGAGTACCATAGTAGGCAGTCTGGCAACACTGGTGTAAGCTCGTTCTTAAGTTGGGATTTTTACTACTATACTATTATAGGATTGTTTATTCTTAGGTCACTTTTTCACCATTTTAAGTAATTTTTTAACATTTTTGGGCCATTTTTAGGATTTTTAGGTCATCAAAATTCGACCCTGATTATTATTATTATTATTATTATTATTATTATTATTATTATTATTATGTTAGTATTAATTTAGCTAAGTTAAGCTTGACATTGAACGCTGTAAACAAATTCTATCGCGATTACATAGTTCACGCAATGTTGTTTTGTAATGGCTGTGGTCGAACGAGCTGCTACGAGACGTAAAACAGATGCACATTTTAATTATCTGTATCTTGTTCGGGCTTCAATTAAACCAATATGTGGGTTTAGTGAGTTTC
Organism: Periplaneta americana; assembly: GCF_040183065.1. Taxonomy (NCBI): domain Eukaryota; kingdom Metazoa; phylum Arthropoda; class Insecta; order Blattodea; family Blattidae; genus Periplaneta; species Periplaneta americana. Next base: position 147,760,216 of record NC_091124.1, on the reverse strand, counting down.
CTTATCTACAGTACTGAACTGCAACACTGGTAATTTATTCTCTATTCTATGTACTCGTAGACTGTTCTTTGTCTTTGCTGCAACAGTTTTTGATGAAAAAGTTTCGTTATTCATAGGATTAATATGAGTGACTCATTTTAAGTTGTGGATTTAAATGTAGATCTTCTTTTGTGAACTATGGAATATGAGAAAACTGATCCTGAAGAAAATTTGTATATAGGCCTATACTTCTTTCCATGTCTGACAGGAGAAGTAAACATTGCCAGCAGAGGATGAGAGAAATATAATCGTTATTCAACAAATAGCAGAGGTCTCATTCCACGCTTGACTTGAAGTTGGGCGATCTGAAGCATTCTACCTCCGCCCAACTTCAAGACAAGCGTGAAATGAGGCCTCTGCCATTGGTTGAATAGCAATTAGGCTATACTTCTCTCATCCTCTGCCGGCAATGTTTACTTCTCCTGTCAGACATTATGGAACGAAGTATAGTTCTCGTTTTATAAATTTTTAAAGTATTACAGCTCATGCGTGAGTTAAGTTGATATAGCTTGTATTTCAGGAAGAAAAGGATAAGCAATATTTTTTTATAGATAAGATCATCGATGTCTACCGTTAAGGATTTATTTTTGAACCGTTGTGTCTTCTCTCTTGTGAGAAGTTCTAACTTTATTTTTAAATGAGGCTGTCTTGCATCCATAATCTCAATCTTTTAACTGTCCTCCTGTTCACTGTCGTATAGATTTCGAGTTCTCATTGCTTCAGTTATTCCTCCTCTCCACGTAGTCCGAGGTCGAACTTGTTTTCGAAGTCTTGGAGGAGGTTATTTTTTCCTGGGATATTTTTTGAACATGACCATAACATTTCAATGCTCTAATCTACATTCGTTCAAAGACCGATTCTTCTTCATTCTATCTCTGATGACTTCAGTCTTTACTTTCTCAACTGGAGATACACGTAAACTTTGCCGTAATCAGTCCATTTCTACTCGTTTATAAAATTTTTCATTCTCTCCATTAGAGTCTAACTTTCTTCTCCAAAATTTAAATACTTTCCACCATTAACCCATAGGCTAAATAGTCTTATTTTTCTCTGGATCTCTCGGCTCCATAATACTGCATTTAGGATATTAACCGCACTTGGGACTTGATTAACTCTAGTTTCAACATACTTCTCTCAAGCTCAGGAGGTTTCTAAAACGTATCCCAGGTACTGAAGTCAATCATCTGCTCTTATAATTTCAGTTTCTTTGACGTGAATAGTCTTTAAAATCAGACCGACACATGGGGTATCAGGACGGAAACGGAGATTTAACGTTTGCACGGTGATCTATTCCGGCACTACAACTTCGAGATTGGTAACCACAATATGAAAGTATGTAGTTTCCTTCGATCGGGTATAAGGCTACGATGCGAGCATGACCTTAAGTTGGTGCCGTGCGTGTGATTCGGATGTGCTAGCAATGCTGATTTTGATGCCAAACGAAAGATCTCGTCTAGATATGTTATTTTAAACCAGATGAATTCACGTAAAACCCTCGGCCTTATCCCCGACAAAGCACAGCTATATCCCGTTTTTTTTACATTCTGATATTTTCCCTCCTATTTCCAAATATTCCGTTTTCGGAAAATTAACAGACAGATCACCCATCTGGTATACTTCCAAAGGTTTGTAAATAAGATGAAGGGTTCAGAACCATAGTGGGCCAAGCGCCATTTCTAAAACCGCAGAAAACAAGGGTTAAAATGAAGTTATTACCATAATTCAATGGAAACATATAGCATGTAATGTAAAGTATACACATTAAAACTAAATGATATACGGTATCAATCTTCATTAAACTATGGCATTCACTTAACTTTAATCCTTGCTTTCTCCGTTTTTAATAAATGGCGCTTGGCCCACTAAGGCTCTGAATCCTTAATATATTCAGCATCAACTTTTTCTTGTGCAGTTAGCACCTGATCGTCAGAAAACGGAGGAGAGTGAATGGCTTGTTTTCCCATCTGAACTCCCATTTTTTTACACGATAAATTCCATTTTGCCTATACTATTCGTAGGTAAATTTTAAATTAGATGGGAAATATTTCATAGTCCTGTCCAAGTTTTTTCTTTGTTCGAAACTCTGATGATACCCACTTTTCTATTTTCACCGCAGACCTGCATCCTTTACACGTCCTTTCCACAAGTTTTATTGAAGCTTCACTCATTTGTATTCTACTCATAGCATTCCAGAGTAGATGGACTAACATTACATGTTCACAGATAGCGAGACCACTATTCATGCGGTACGCCATGCTTAAAACACTACAAGACAAACGCAAGACACACTGAAGAAGGGATGGATTGCACGTGGGAAGTGCCATGTGAACTCACTGTGCAAAGTCACAATTTTATTGAATGTTCAAATGGGCTAGAAAATTTTTCCCGTGGCTCTCCCATTTAAAACAGGTAGGCCTATTAGAAATTTTAAATTTACGACACCGGCCTTCCACTTCACTTACCTTCCGAAGAACAATATGCTGAGAATTTTATTGGTTTCAAAAACCAGTAGTTTTCGGTCACGTTTGAATCAGCGAATTTCGTTTATATAGGAATTCGTACAGTGCGACCCATATAAATCTTTACCATTTTAATGAGTTATAAATTCTGTTCGGGAGTTAGTATAAACTTCAAATTGAATATAATCGATCTATGTTATTCTGACATTATATCCACGTCATGTAACTCAACGCGTCACTGAATCTCCCCAAGCACGAGGTCTTCGGCGGATCATATGGTAGGAAAGTGTTAAAATGTTTCTTTTATTATTCCGCTTTAGTTCTTAAGGTTTAGACCTTCTGTCCTATTTCGCCCTTAAGACAACCAATATTTCCATCTTCGTTTCGGCCGCCTTTAGTTTCTGGTTCCTATCATTCTGTATCGTATTTGAAAAATTTGTTGTCTTTCAATTTTTCTGCTCTTTCTTTCCATTTCAGTTTTATTTCCAATTTTGATTAAAAACTGGATATTCTTATTGTTCTATTACTGGTATGTCTTTTTTTATTACTTCATCCTTGCGGGAATATCGAGTTCGGAGATGAATTTCCAAAATTTCCTAACTTTTGATTGTTTGATTTTATTTTTAGTAATTGTCTATGTTTTACTACTGTAACTCAAATTTGGAACTGTCATGTCTTATGATATTTAAGTTGTGTTTCCCTTAGGCCGGTAGCATACTGCATCAGACATTGTCTCGAACAGGACGGTTTTTTCTCGGACCGTCCGATGTGACTGTGATTACACGCTTTCTTATGAGGCTGCAGCATACTGCATGGGGCATTCTGTCTCGGACAGGACGGTTTTTTCTCGGACCGTCCGATGTGACGATGATTACACGCATTCTTATGAGGCTGCAGCATACTGCATCGGACATTCTGTCTCGAACATGACGGCTTTTCTCGGACCGTCCGATGTGACTGTGATTACACGCATTCTTATGAGGCTGCAGCATACTGCATCGTACATTGTCTCGGACAGGACTGTTTTTTTCTCGGACCGTCCGATTTAACGGTGATTACACCTATTCTTATGAGGCTGCAGCATACGTACAGCTTCGAACATTCGTCCGATGCAGTATGCTGTAACCATAAGAATGCGTGTAATCACAGTCACATCTGACGGTCCGAGACAAAACCGTTCTGTCCGATGCAGTATGCTGCCGGCTTTATTGTCTTGTGTCTTAAATTACTTCTTATTGCTGCAGTCATTGTCCTGATTTTAATTGAATATCTCTGTTATTGATATTAAATACTTGACGTGATATCCTAGTAACTAAAAGAGGAAATTTGTTCTACTATATTATTATTGACCTATATTTTTATATATGTTACCATTTACCTGTGAAAGCTATTACTTTTGTCTTTTATTCTGATATTTTAAAATTAAAATATTCCTTGACTTACCGAGTTTATTAACTGCTATTTGCGAGTTATCTTTTGATTCTGATAAAATTGTTTGGACGCCTGTAAATAAAGTTGAGTTTAAAATATTTTGTCTAAAATTATTTATTTACACTTCTCACTTATGTACAAATTATTTAGTGTTCATGATAGTGGATATAGGCCTAGGTAATTGAAATACGCTCTGTTTTCTTAATATACTTTGTATCGAGATTGAAGTCAGAAATCTGTAAATTTTGTGCATTTGGACTCTGATCCGTTCATGATGCTTCGTATTCAGACTCCGTTTCGACATCCACAATCTTGACTTTATGTATATATAGAAAGACTACATGGTACGTAATTGAAACATTGGAAAATTAGTTACGAAACCGAAACGTTTGAAGTTATGAATATTTAACGATTATCATCATATTATTTATGGAAAATAACTCGCTTTTTTAATATTAACTGGTTTGCATGAAATATTGCGACAATTCTGCTGTATTATTATAGAGAAAGAATTTTGAATGGCAATTTTATTTTAATTTTCAGAAAAAATACCAGAATTTTAAGATTCATAGTCTTCGTTCTCTTACTGGAAATGATAGTGATCGAGTCTGCTGACTTTTCTGATTTGAATATGAATAAAAATATTTGAAAATTTAATTGCAGAAGCGTTACAAACATATTTATCTTTTGAAAGTGTTTAAATTGAAAATTCTTACGATACGTCGTATTTGAAAGTGTTTATGTCATTAGATATCTTCAGTACTGTACGCATTGGCAGTATTAAGGAACTAAAATTTGTAAGTTTGTAACAACTTACTGAAATATTAATAGTTTGCTACCGAATAGAAAAGGGAAATTTTATGTTCCGTTAGATCATATATCTATCTGATTTGCATACACTTACCTATATGTTGGACTTTGCGGTATAAATTGTTACAGTCGATAAAAAATACTATGTCAGTGGGTAATAGATTTAACTTGGATTTGCATTTACGAATAATAAATGTTTATTCTGAAGACATTATCATTGATATAAACCCTTTTAATATCCTGCCTCTTTATAGACAAGTGATAATTTTAAAATGAGAATAATGTTTCACACGTGAATTCTACATAAAGTAGGCCTATTCGTTCTTAGATCAATAACAATTAAACATTCATCTTACTTAACTGTGAACTTTTATTTCTTCGTGTCATTGTATAAATTCTTGTAGCTGTTTTTATAGTCTCATATTATATTTATAAATACCATCTCTGTCGAAAGAAATGTTAGAATTGAGTCCAAGCGAGGAATAGGATAAGTTTGTAAGAGAGAGAATAAGTCCTGAAACAGCAGGAGATGGATTTAATGGATTGCCTTTAGTGCATTTTTACATTTATTAGCAAATAACATTTCCTGCTAGCTACTCGTAATACCGACGGTTAAAGTGAATTGTGCAGAATAGATGTGATATTCGGACAAGATTCCATCATTATCTCTGCCATAATTTTACGCTTTCTCAAGATTTGCAGCCATCTTTATATCTATCTTCACATTTGGCCAACTAATTCCTTTGGAATTCCCACCGCTAGCGTACCAGGTAGGAAATCGTCATTATAATTGTCATTGTCGACGTCAAGCTAAGCCATAACGCCGGAGAAAGTCTTTCCATTATCTCCTAGACCAGGCATGCCCAGTCGGGGCAGATCTAACTTTCAATCGAGGTGCAACAGTGATGTAGAATGTCTTTTATGCAATTGTCTGTATGGTGGTCTGAGATTCTACGTCACTGTTGCACCTTGATTGAAGGCTAGATCTGCCCCGGCTGGACATTCCTGTCCTAGACCACCTAATATCTCTTAGGAGAAGATGTTATTCGTTCATTACATACAGACGTTTTTAACACGGAAAGTCACTAGTTTAAGAAATTAGAAGTCGAGAAATAATAGAACCAGAGATTCTCTATATAATCCTCGGTTGAGTGGAAGAGAAGGCCTCACGGCCTTAATCCTACCAGAAAAATTAAATCATTATTCTTAATGTTACTGTTGTTATTATTATTATTATTATTATTATTATTATTATTATTAATGTTGTTATTATTAATGTTATTATTATCAATGTTATTATTATCAATGTTATTATTATTATTATTATTATTATTATTATTATTATTATTATTATTATTATTATTACACAGTGTATTAATTAAAATGAACATGGTTGGTTCTCATTTTGAACATTTGTTAAAATTTTAAACATTCCCTGAAACAGTTATGTTATTGTTTTGTTTGTTTCATGACCTACTCCATACGAATACACATATTTGTTTTGTGTTAAATTATCAAGCATATGAAAGAACCGTAACATTTAGAAGAGAGTATTCATCATTTATGCTGAGTCAAACTCCTACTTGTATGTGAAATTGAATTGAGATATCAAATATGTAAAATTTAATATAGGGTGCCATTAAAAAAAGTGTTATTCTTTGCACACTCTGTACATGAATCAATACTTTTGTGAGACCACAGCCATAAGTTTTAGTTTGATATCTCCAACAACTTCCGCTTTTATTTTGTTTGTTTGTTTGTTTGTTTTTTCATAAAATGAATATATAAAGAGTTATTAGCAATATTCCATACACTGTATAAGCAAATTGTATTTCTTCATACACCTAGGACAAGGAAAAAGTGAATAATGGAATCTAGATACTCTCGGAATGATTATTCTCGTTCATAGTCAAATTATACGAGTCATTTTCAGAATGACAATGATGATGATGATGATGATGATGATGATGATGATGATAATATTAATAATATACCGGTGTAATATTCAATGTAACAATCATAATTGTGACATAATCAGGATAATAAAATTAATAGTAATAATCGTACTGGTTAAAGTAAAGACAATCATAATCACAATATTGTAAGTGGAAAGCATAATCGTAAGGAACAAAATGCAAAACATGATGGTAATAATCTAAATGCAAATTATAATAATTGTAATGACCAAACTTACAATCATGATCATAATAACCAAAATGGCAATCATTATCATAATGATCAAAATGGCAGTTATAATCGTAATGATCAAAATCTTAACCTTAATCTTCATGATCAAAATGACAGTCATAACCTTAATTATCAAAATGGCAATCATAATCTTAATGATGAAAATTACAATTATAATCTTAATCATCTAAATGGTAATCATAATCGTAATGAACAAAATACAAATTATAATCGTGATGGTCTAAATCAGCCCTGAGCATAAGAGGGGAAATGAATGTGATGTAGAAACCCCTGCCCATGTCCTTCTTGCTTACACCGCCTTATAAACAAACGCGCAGTAATGCTCTGTGCATATGTCGTGAATTTTAGGCGACGAGCGAGAACCGAAAGTTCGTAAGGGCTATGATGCCTCCTGACACAACCCGTCATTGACCTTCTTGCTTACTCGTACCGCACCAAAACAGCACTGCCTCAGCCGGAGAAGGTGGAGTTGGGAGTTAATTGGTGGTCTGTAGTGACTCAGTCGAGTTAATAATGCCCAGATATGGTCTAGATGGCAATCATAATCGTAATGAAAAAAATACAAATCATAACTTTAATTATCAAAATACAAATAATAATCTTAGTGATCAAAATACAAATCATCGTAATAATCAACTCACAATCATAATAAATAATCAAAATTATTATAAACACTCGAAACTCTCGCTGACCCCATCATCATAACGAACAGCCAAATAGCTATCAGCACATCATTTTCACACCATTATTGTTACCTGGTTACCGACTGTGTATTGTTATAGTACAAATGGCCATACAGGGTCGTGCGAAGGATTTTGTGTACATGAGTTTGTTTATACAGGATCTTTCATAAGTAACGAGTCTATGGAAAAATTATTTTGGATAATTTTTTGAAATGATGTTCATCCTCAGGAGAAAACTCTTTCCGGTGCCGTACAGTCGATTTGGAAACAAACACCCCTCCCCTCGCCGCCAGAGCTATTAAACAAAAGAATGGTTAGTGTCTGAAACCTTTATTAAAATGCATGAATGTAAATACAGTTTCAATTGTTGGCAAATTGTACAATTTTCAAAATGTCTTCCCTTCTGACGAATGCACGAATGTAAGCGACGTATCAACTCTTCAAGGACTCTGGTGAGCATGTCACGCGTAACCATTTGTATCGTGTGTTCAATTCGTTCCACTATTTCAGGAATGGAGCGTAATTTAGTCGCATAGACACAATACTTGATTAAAAATCAATTATGGTTTATTAACGACGCTCGCAACTGTCGAGGTTATATCAGCGTTGCCGGTGTCCCGGAATTTTGTCCCATAGGAGTTCCTTTACATGCCAGTAAATCTAATGACATGAGCCTGTTGCATTTAAACACACTTACATGTCATCGGCCTAGGCCGGGATCGATCCCGCAACCTCAAGCACAGAAGGCCAGCGCTATAACGACCACGCTACCGAGGCCGACTCCTTGATGAATCTCCAGGAAAAAAAGTCCAGGGGAGCCAAATCAGATGATCGCGGAGGCCAACGGATTGGGCCTGTGCGACCGATCCACCTGCCTGGAAACACTTTGTCTACGAAATAAACGCTTAATTTGAGCGACACTGTTTCCAAATTAAAACCAGACAGCAATTTCTCTCTTCTGCAATAACGTTAAGCGACTGCGTGGCATTTTATCATTCCAGTCCATCACAAGAATGTGTGCCATTATCCTTGGCGTTTAGAAGTCCATGCTCCAGTCATTTTAAGTTTTCATCAAATGCACATTACACATGGATAAGTAGCTTCCTCTCGCGGTGGGGGAGGGGTGTTTGTTTTCAAATCGACTGTACGGCACCGGGAAGGGTTCTTTCTCGTGAAGACGAATATAATTGGAAAAATTTATCCAAAATAGTTGATTTTTCGATAGACTTGTTACTTATGAAAGACTCTGTATTATGTATCAATAAATGCGCTTCATTCATTCATTCATTCATTCATTCATTCATTCATTCATTCATTCATTCATTCATTCATTCCATGGTTACCACCAGTATACATTCATTATCACTAAAATTATCACCATCATAAAATCCTATATTGTCTCATCAAGGAAGCAGGTGCCATTGATTTTCACAATACGAGTGACGATTGATTTGTGATAAGAAAAGCAGCATTCGCTTTGTCTCGCTTCCTTTGATATCATTTGCGAGGGTTGCTTTTGAAGTTCAGTGTGCATGAAACTGTTTTTGTGCACTCGTCTTTCTATTCATTGCAGAGTCTACCAAAGAAGCGCTCGTACCATCTGCATATGTATTGGGTTACAAATTTGAATATTGTTAATACTTACATGCGAAAGAATGATTAATCATTGACCTGTTCCGAGACAACACAAGATGAGGCTTGATGACTTTATTCCCCTCGCAGCGGGGCCCGGTTCATGTATATGTTAATGAATATTGCAGTTATACTGGCTGTCAGTGACAAAATTGACAGAATATTCAGCTGTGTGTTGAAGCATGGACCACAGAGCCTTTCATTACGTTCGCGTTTTACGCCTCTCTCACTTTTTAGGTCACTGCCGACATGTTTTGACGATAACGCGACCGAAAGAGGATGACGCGATTTACAACTTCACTGATTGGAAGTTTGTTAATAGCTTGGTGCGTTTATGCAAAACTTGGGCAAGTTTTTCATTTTCGAAGCGAGTGGAATTTGTTCTGTCGCGTAATTTATTTCATTACGCCACTCATTGTGGAGTTTATTTTGCAGTTATTCTCTTCTCTCTGTCTCTCGCTATTCTACACGTGAGAGCGGAACTGTACAGCCGAGATTCTGGACTCTGCGTCAGAGCTATTGTAATGCTCTAAACCGATGCTGTATCTCGCCTGCGACAAAGACACATTGCGACACACAAAAATGCGTGAGCCACGGCAGCTCAGCGTAGATTGTGATGTACGCAACTGTGAAGGCACAGCTTCGATCCACAATCGTGGATTTCAATTCCGGATGTTTATCAATGAAGTGCCCTGTAACATCCTGAAGATGGATCTAGACGGTTCATATTTTCTTTCAACTTCACGCATGCAAGCAATACATGCAATAGTGCACGAAACGCATTCAATGCTGCGTGCCTTTTTCCAATAAAAATTAAAGTACATGCAACAATTGAAAGCTACCTGTCGCCGGTGGGTATTTTGTGCATGTAGCGAGCGGGTGATTGTTCTAGGTTGCCGTGAGTAAACTGTAAATTGTTGTATTTGGTGATGTTGGACCTTTTAATATGATAATGGCGGCAAGCACGATTTGTTTCGTTGAAGATTGTTGTAAGCACGAATGCCTATGGAATGTTCAATCACAAATTTCGAGAATCAAATAGGTCTAAGCATTGTATTTTGGTATTCTACAAGTGTCCGCAAAAACATTCCGGGGTTATAAACTGCTATAGGCCTAATTGTGTCACTATGTGTTTTACGAAATTCATACCGGTGTCATTAGAAAGAACAGATCAAAGAATTTAAGTCATGCGTAATTGATAATTGTTGACCGAAACAACAGATGGCATCACAAGAAGAAAGAAAAAACGCCGTTTCCGCTATTTCGCTTGTTATTAAGGCATTGTTGAATATTATAAGGAAAATGTGTTAAAAGATCTGAATGTTAAATTTTCAAGTCTGTGTGAATTCTGCAGCATTTAGAGGATCCACAGTAACGTAGTAATAGTCCTCGAAAGTCTGTGCGTAGAGCTAGCCTGTAGTTAAACATTTCTAAATCCACCTTTTCCAAGGTCCTACATTCTAGTCTGCGGTTTCTCCCCTACAAACTGCAAATTGATGCTAAAGTTGAAACCTGATTACTATGCAAAACCACGTGTTTTTTTGTGAAAATTTATTGACACTAATGGCGGATGATTAAGACCTTCCAGCCAAATTCATTTTTAGTGACGAGGCAACGTTCCACGTCAATGAAAATGTAAACAAGCACAATGTTAGGATTTGGGGAGCGAGAATCCACATTTCATTTTGAAGGGTGAACGTGACTCCCCTAAGCTAAATGTGTTTTGTGCCGTTTCTAAACGGAAAGTGTATGGCCCATTTTTCTTTCAAGTGAAACTGTCACCGGTATGAGTTATCTTGATGTGCTTACTGAGTAGGAAGAAGAAGGCAACGAATTTCTTTTCCAACAAAATGGAGCACTTCCTCGCTCCTAACACAATTTGTTTATATCCAATAATGCCTTAATGACAAGCGAAATAGCGGAAATGGTGTTTTTTATTTTTCCTTGTGCTGCCATCTGTTATTTCGGTCAACAATTATCAATTACACATTTACTGAAATTCTTTGAGCTGTTATTTCTAATGACACCGGTATGAATTTCGTAAAGTACATGGTGACACAATTACAGCAGTTTATAACCCCGGAATGTTTCTGCGGACACACTGTATATACACGTGGTGAAGATGTCCAACACGGTGCATCATGAAGACATAAAATCTGCATGCACTTTAATTGAACGTGCGTTTTCAACTTGCACCTTTCAATATCCTCCTTAGATTGAATGCTTAGGCGTGTAGATGTAGCTAAAGTGAAGCATTGGAATTATATTGCCCTACTTTACTGCATTCACGCTACAGATACTGTCTCATAAGGAATGTCGGTTTTGGAGAAAATTTTAATTGGAGTGTGTTGTGACAAGAAATTAACCTAATCTTGAAAGTGAAGGTCATTAGTATCTATGATCTTGAGCCAACTTTCAGCGAGGATTGTTATGCAGCGGCAATATCACTTTTTCATGAGGAGAATTCGTTGATACCCCTATCAACGGCTTCAAAGTTTTGGAAATTCATTCCACACAGAAAGTGGGCCATGGATCGAAACAGATTGTAATCTGAAGGCATAAGATCAGAGCTATATGCCGAATGTGGTTGCACTTCGATTCCTTCCAATTCCTGAATTTTTTACAAGGTTGTTCGAGCGGTATGAGGTCTCTCATTGACCTGTTGCAGGAGGATTCTATTTCGACTAATTAATTTCGGCTACTTCTCTCTCAAAACTTAAATAACTCGTTCTAGCTGCTGAGAATAAAGATTTGCATCGACTGCACCTCCATTTGGAACAAACTTCCAGTGAATCACACCTTCAAAATTACACTAGATAAATAACATTACTTTGGGGCCGAACACATTTTGTTTAACGACGACTTTCATAGGCTGACGGTGATCGAGAAATTGTTTTTGAAGTGTCAGGGTTGCGGTGATGTACTCATTTTTTAATCAAATGTGACAATTCTCCTGAAAAATATACCATTGGATTAGCGATAAGCTGACGACAGAAAATCCTTCTGCGTTGAACATCTTCAGGTGTCAATGAGATAGAGATCTACAACTTGTGTATAATTTTCAAAGCGTGTAAATGTGACAATGTATTGTATCTTTTGCGAGTACTTTTTCTTGTGGTTTTATTTCGAAACTCTGCGTGTATGCTCAATATTCCAAATCTTTGGTCTTCCAAGACGTTTTAAATGTTTCATGTCTCCATATACATTATTGAAGCGCTGGAACCATAGTTGTGCTGTACGTTCACTAACGACAACTTCACCCTCGACTCTACATAGTCTTTGAGCAGCGGCAGAAGTTTAATAGTTTTATTTCTAGTAGCGTTATGGAAAGACTCTAATCTCAAACTTGATTTGCCTCCATTTCATATTCTTGGCATTAAAAAATTGATGACAGTCACAATACGCAAAATAATCACAGCGTCCTGTAAATTATATTCCCAACTAATTCCCTGTCAAATTCATCATAAAAGAAGTGATTGCTTACTTACTTACTTACAAATGGCTTTTAAGGAACCCGAAGGTTCATTGCCGCCCTCACATAAGCCCGCCATCGGTCCCTATCCTAAGCAAGATTAATCCAGTCTCTATCATCATATCCCACCTCCCTCAAATCCATTTTAATATTATCCTCCCATCTACGTCTCGGCCTCCCCAAAGGTCTTTTTCCCTCCGGTCTCCCAACTAACACTCTATATGCATTTCTGGATTCGCCCATACGTACTACATGCCCTGCCCATCTCAAACGTCTGGATTTAATGTTCCTAATTATGTCAGGTGAACAATACAATGCGTGCAGTTCTACGTTGTGTAACTTTCTCCATTCTCCTGTAACTTCATCCCGCTTAGTCCCAAATATTTTCCTAAGCACCTTATTCTCAAACACCCTTAACCTATGTTCCTCTCTCGGAGTGAGAGTCCAAGTTTCACAACAATACAGAACAACCGGTAATATAAGTGTTTTATAAATTCTAACTTTCAGATTTTTTGACAGCAGACTAGATGATAAAAGCATCTCAACCGAATAATAACACGCATTTCCCATATTTATTCTGCGTTAATTTCCTCCTGAGTGTCATTTATATTTGTTACTGTTGCTCCAAGATACTTGAATTTTTCCACCGCTTCGAAGGATAAATCTCCAATTATTATATTTCCATTTCGTACAATATTCTGGTCACGAGACATAATCATATACTTTGTCTTTTCGGAATTTATTTCCAAACCGATCGCTTTACTTGCTTCCAGTAAAATTCCCGTGTTTTCCCTAATCGTTTGTGGATTTTCTCCTAACATATTCATGTCATCCGCATAGACAAGAAGCTGATGTAACCCGTTCAATTCCAAACCCTGCCTGTTATCCTGAACTTTCCTAATGGCATATTCTAAAGCGAAGTTAAAAAGTAAAGGTGATAGTGCATCTCCCTGCTTTAGCCCGCAGTGAATTGGAAAAGCGTCAGATAGAAACTGACCTACACGGACTCTGCTGTATGTTTCACTGAGACACATTTTAATTAATCGAACTAGTTTCTTGGGAATACCAAATTCAATAAGAATATCATATAATACTTTCCTCGTAACCGAGTCATATACCTTTTTGAAATCTATGAATAACTGATGTACTGTACCCTTATACTCCCATTTTTTCTCCATTATCTGTCGAATACAAAAAATCTGACCAAAAGTCGATCTATTACGCCTAAAACCGCACTGGTGATCCCCAATAATTTCATCTACGTAGGGAGTTAATCTTTTCAAAAGAATATAGGACAAAATTTTGTACGACGTCAACAGAAGTGATATTCCTCGAAAGTTACCACAGTTGGTTTTGTCCCCCTTCTTAAAAATAGATACAATTATGGACTCCTTCCATTGTTCTGGTACAATTTCCCTTTCCAAAATAGCAAGTACAAGTTTATAAATTTCGCTATATAATGAACTTCCACCCTCCTGTATTAATTCTGCTGGAATTTGATCGATACCTGGAGACTTGTACTTTTTCAGATTTCTATCGTAATTTCGACTTCTGAAAGCGTGGGTTCGGGTATAAATGGCTCAGCAGTTTGTATTTCAATTTCGTCCCGATCATCTGGCCTATGTACATTTAGTAGTTGCGCAAAATATTTTTTCCATCTGTTTAGGACTGATGGAGAGTCTGCAAGCAAGTCACCATTCTCATCCTTGATCACGTTTACCCCTGGCTGATATTCGTTCTTAAATTCCTTTATACCCTTATATAAATCTCGAATGTTTTTATTCTTACTATTTGTTTCTACCTCATTCAGTTTTTCCTTCAAGTAACCTCTCTTTTTATTCCTAAGTGTACGACTTGCTTCCCGTCTTTCATTGAAATAATTATTTCTATTCTCCTCAACTGAATCCTGTAAGAATTTCAATTTTGCCTGTTTGCTTCTTTCTACTGCAATGCAACAATCTTCATCAAACCACGGTTTCATTTTCTTAATTTCATAATAACCTATGCTCTGCTCAGCTGCAATTTTGATACTATCTGATATTTTCCCACACGCTGTTAACATCTAATTCTTTCTCAACTTCGTCGGAACTTTCTAAAGTGGCAAATCTATTCGAAATTTCGACCTGATAATTATGCTTAGCTTCCTCGTCCTTTAATTTCAAAATATTGATTTGTTGCCCTACTCGCCTGGCTACTGATAGTCTTTCTCTTAATTCTCCAATTACGAAATAATGGTCAGTATTACAGTCTGCACCCCTGAAAGTTCGAATGTCTACTATACTAGTATGTCTCCGTTTATCTATCAAGATGTGATCTATTTGGTTGTTTGTCAATCCATCTGGAGAAGTCCAAGTATATTTATGTATATCCTTAAGGGGGAATGTTGTACTTTTGATAATTAAATTTTTCGATGTGGCAAAGTTTACTAATCTAACTCCATTGTCACTACTAGTTACGTGTAGGCTCTCTTTTCCAATAGTTGGTCTAAAAATATCCTCCTGTCCTACTTTAGCGTTGAAATCGCATTGTATTTTGGGTTCCTATCACCACGGCATGGCGCGTCCTCAGGTTGCGGATAGAGGAGACGGCCTCCAGATATGGAGGGTAGCTGCGAATATATTGAATAAGCAGTCGTGGACAGCCGATAAGGGGTGGTCCTCCAGCTTGGGGGTTGGGCGAAGGGCTAAAAATCCATCACCGTAAAAAAACAGCTTGTTACGAATCCCTAGAATAAGCCTCGGAATAGGACAGATTCTCTGGCACGACCACAGCAAAGGAATAAGGTTTTGAGATTTGGCACTTGGAACGTAACTAGTCTTTATAGAACAGGAGGGGTAACATTAGTAGCTAAAGAACTAGCTAGATATAGAATAGACTTCGTGGGAGTACAAGAGGTTAGGTTAGATGGGAATGGCATATCACAAATAGGAGATTACTTATTGTATTATGGGGAAGGAAACAATAATCACCAATTAGGAACATGATTCTTTGTTCATAAAAGAATAAAATCAGCAGTAAAAAAAGGTCGAATTTATCAGTGACAGGTTATCATATTTAGTACTTAAGGGTAGATGGTGCGACATCATAGTTATAAATGCTCACGCCCCTACAGAAGAGAAAGACGACTATATAAAGAAGTGATTGCATGGTTCAAAAATTTTCGAGAACACTTATGGCGATGCGTTATTGGAAATATTCGAATTTTTACAACTTTTATCATTTTTTTATTTTCGCGCTAAAATGTACGGTTTTATGAGGAGTATTTCCGTGAAAATGTTATCTCAGTTTCTTAATTTATAAGTATTCTTTTATATAATTTTGTAGAAGATTAAGTGTCATGTGTAATCAAACCTTTAAATTTAATTATCTCAGAAAATAACTTTTCAACGACAAGTATTAATTTTATTTCTCACTGGTTAAAGCTAGAGTAATGAAACTTGACATCCTTATTAATTAATTTATCTGTTTTGAAAGGGAGCATTTGATTGGCTGTATTCAGCATAGTTGTATTGCTAGAGAATTATACGTAAAGAAGTATGTTTATTAATGTTTGAATATTGAAGAAACTGTATTTTTTACAAACTAATATACTCGAGTAGGACATTACTAATTATCTAGTGCACAATATACAGTATTATCTTTAAGAAAAAAATAGATGGGAAAATAATATTTTTTTATAAATAGGATTTTCACTAAGAAAATAAAAAAGTAAAATAAATAAGCTTAATTAAAAAAAGTGTTTGTGAGAAATGATTGAAATTTACAATGTGTGGTTATGATATTGATACGTATATTCAGTACAAATTTCTAACTAAAAGATTGTGGATTTTAGAAATTTCAGTAGCGCATCGTTTTAATGAACGTATGGAGATGGCTTCAGCTGACGTCAACAGATTATTTATTATCCCTGCGATAAATGTGCTGTATAAAAATATTTTAATTTTCACATGAGAATTCGGACTGTTACGAGTATTAGTTCATGTACGAATTCCATTGAGAAAGCTGCCACAGTAAAAAAAGCTGAAAACGAATTTATGTGTACTTTGTCTCCTACATATAAAAATTGAATGAAATTTTGTTTCATTATTTTAATATTACTCACTATTTACATAAAACCAGGTCTTTGACACATATTCCTATAATTGTTAGCCTACTATTTGTATTAACTCTCTTGCATATAATGTCTTACTTTAAAGCAGTGGTCGTCAGCACCCGCTGAAATGGGTAACGGATAAGCAGTTTATCGCAATAAGCACTGTCGTGCAAGAGAGAGAGAGAGAGAAAAAGAGAGAGAGAGGCAGAGATAGCATATCCGCTAGCAGCCACGGATGCACGAGAGTGCAGTCTCTTATACGCGGGTAAGAGACGCTAGCCCGAGGGTGGACTGTGCTGACGACAGCTGCTTTAAAGTATTCCAAATGGAAATTAACTTTGTAAAAAAAAATAAGTAGAGTGAAACTAAATGAAAAAAAAATAGTTTTTGCCTGTTTATTACTGATTTCTTTGACTAGCGAACTTTGGCGTATAGAGATTATGAAGTATGTCTTATGAAGCGTGGTGTATCAGGAAGTCAGCCTCGACCATTACTCTTACCTCCCTGAGTACAATCTCCGCGTCATGCGGGTTCATCAAAGGACATCCTGTTCTTCATTTTAGAGTGGCGCTCCTATGCTTGGGTCCTTGAAAACTACGGAAGCTGTAACTCTGAAAGGTTACTGAATATCAATTTGCTATAAATTTTGGAAACCAATGTTATAGCCATCCCCCAAAGAGAGCACTTACTCTCTATACGGGTTTGATAACTCAAGGCTGAGGCGTAAACCGTGAGTGGGGTGTCTTGTTCCTCGTATGCAATAAGATGAAAATAAAATGGTTCGTCAGTTGGATTAGTTATATAGGTGTTCTATATCCAGATACAAGCGATCGTGAACTACGAAGGAAGACATTTTATGGTGAAAAAAAAAAAAAAAAAAGGGTTCAGGGAAGTCTTCGCAACTCTTTTTTTGTTACAATATTTAAGCCATACTCGATAGCATATTCTGAGTCATACAAACTAATTAGATTATGGTTCAAAAGGTTTCCATAAACATAAGAGAGTTTGTAAAGTAATCAAAGTAGAACAACTTCAGTTCTTCACAAAAAGGTTTAAGAAAATTGCTCGCAAATATTTTTCGTCAGATCTGTATTTAAGCCATACTCAGCGCTACATTCTTAATGATCAAAATGTTTGCAAAAACCTTAGGACAGGCATGCCCAGCCGGGGCAACTCTAGCCTTCAAACGACGTGCGACTGTGGAGTAGAATATCTTTTATGCATCTATCTATGTGTCTGCATAGTATTCTGAGGTTCTACGTTACTGTTGCACCTCGAGTGAAGGCTAGATCTGCTCCGGCTGGGCATACCTGCCTTAGGGAGATTGTTCAAGTGTCCTAGTAGAATAACTTCTGAATAATCCATTCTGCCAAATTCAGCGTGCGGTGAACTGCAGTACTTTACAACTTTGTGGACTAAGTCATAATATCGAACTTTTGAAATAATAACGAATTGCTTTCCAGAATTAACCTTTTCATTCATATTCATGTAATCTGTAGGCTACTATAAAATCTTAGCAACAGTAGGCCTACAAGTTTCATATCGTTAAAACTATTTTCCGAAGACTGCTTATCACAATCAGAAAGATGCCTCCGTCCAGCATATGCTGGAGTTAACCTATTTTAAAACACATAATTGAAGGGTTCAGAGCCATAGTGGACCAAGCGCCATTTATTAAAAAAGGAGAAAGCAAGGGTTAAAGTTAAGTGAATACCATAGTTTAATGAAGATTGACATATCATTTAGTTTTAATGTGTATACTTTATATTACTTTACTGGAAGCAAGTAAAGAGATAGGTTTGGAAGTAAATCCCGAAAAAACAAAGTATATGATTATGTCTCGTGACCAGAATATTGTACGAAATGGAAATATAATAATTGGACATTTATCCTTCGAAGGGGTGGAAAAATTCAAATATCTTGGAGCAACAGTTACAAATATAAATGATATTCGGGAGGAAATTAAACACAGAATAAATATGGGAAATGCGTGTTATTATTCGGTCGAGAAACTTTTATCATCCAGTCTGCTGTCAAAAAATCTGAAAGTTAGAATTTATAAAACATTTATATTACCAGTTGTTCTTTATGGTTGTGAAACTTGGACTCTCACTTTGAGAGAGGAACATAGGTTTAGGGTGTTTGAGAATAAGGTGCTTAGGAAAATATTTGGGACTAAGCGGGATGAAGTTACAGGAGAATGGAGAAAGTTACACAACACAGAACTGCACGCATTGTATTCTTCACCTGACATAATTAGAAACATTAAATCCAGACGTTTGAGATGAGAACGTATGGGCGAATCCAGAAATGCATATAGAGTGTTAGTTGGGAGGCCGGAGGGAAAAAGACCTTTGGGAAGGCCGAGACGTAGATGGGAGGATAATATTAAATTGGATTTGAGGGAGGTGGGATATGATGATAGAGAATGGATTAATCTTGCTCAGGATAGAGACCAATGGCGGGCTAATGTGAGGGCGGCAATGAACCTCCGGGTTCCTTAAAAGCCAGCCAGTCAGTAAGTAAGTAAGTATACTTTATATTACTTGCTATACGTTTCCGTTGAATTATGGTAATAACTTCATTTTAACCTTTGTTTTCTACGGTTTTAGTAAATGGCGCTTGGCCCATCATGGTTCTGAACCCTTCAATTTGATATTACTGTAATTGAGACGTGATATGAGTAAAATAACGATGACGATAATAATAATAATAATAATAATAATAATAATAATAATAATATAATAATAATAATAAATTAAGTGGGAGATACAGCTTTGACTAGCACTACTGAACAATTGGTGGAATTCAATAGTTTTTTTTTTTTTCTGAGCAATGAATAATTCTGTAACTTTGAAATTTTATGTAACTTAATAAATCCTATTTGTACAATATTGTAGTACTATTTTCACACTCAGCAAAACCGTTATGGGTAATGGCAGCTGCATTTTATGCATTGAAATGCCATTTCCCTGATAATTTTCACAAATATTAATATTTATTGTGGTTTTATTCCTGAATGTTATAAAAACATTACATACAGCTTGTTAGATATCTTGACTGGAATTATATATTTTAATTTACTGTATATTTTGAAGTCAATATTTTAAATTTTATTAAGTCCATAATATTAAAACAAGAAATATAAGTTTTAAAGTAAATGGGTTTATTCACAAGAATGGAAATAGTTGCACGCAAAATTTCACTGAACTGTCTTGTATCTTAAAAACTGTTTGAATTATCTGGGAAGCCGTTTTAATTGGCACAAGTGACGGGTGCCATTTTGTATTGGTTAATTATTAACCGTAACGTCAATAGTTTCACTAAATATGAATAGGCCTGTAGCTTAGTATACAATTGCAGAAATTGTGTATGTTGAACATACGAGATTTCATGGTTACAGAATTGCTAAAAAAAACAATATTGCATTTTACCAATTTTTCAGTATTCAAGGATGTATCTTCTCCTTAAGGAATTTCATTTCGGTGTGTATATTAATAGTGGATCATAATGGCTTAGATTTATCGGTCTCAAGGGGAAGTCGTAGTATTTCAGTTCAAATATGGCCGATGTGTTTTTATTCACTTGGAATCCTGTACACGCTCTCGTTTTGGTGATCTAGTATCGCCATGCTTGCTGTTGGACACATATTCAAACCGACAAAGGGAGCTGGGCCGATAAAAATCCTTACCATAGTTTCCTTGGTGAAAGGACCTTGTCCCTAAATGAACACGAGTGAGTGACATAAACGTTCGGGTTTGTTCAGTCTTCCATCCATCCATCCCTGTGCACGATCTAGAAGTTTTAATTAAATTTTTCCGATCACTCTACATTTCTTCATCTTAATGTATAGTAAAGCCATGTACTCGTAAACAACAATCGACAATGAAATCTTGAACGCTAGAAGTGAGCTAGGGAAGCTGTGTGTGGTGAATTTTACCCCTTTACATGCTATTTAGTTCATGGAGATCGCGGCTTTTGATTTGAGCCTCCCAGAACAACACGAGCCATTCGCGCTTAATGTTAAGACATTCTGAAGGCCTCTCTTCAAATTCTACACTAGCTATCATTTATATGTTAACACATAATTTATTTTAATGTACAAATCGAATAATTATTCTACTAGTGTCATTTCTCTTTATATTTTTATGTCTATTAATTTCGCATCCCAGTGGTCAACCTCACTCGAGGACTGATGATTTTAAATAAATCTTAGTAGTTGCTATTAGTTATGTAAAATATTACATGTGCCCAGAGAATATTGTAGTTACGAAGAATATGACACTGTGAACTAAGTCGCGTGAAAAACATAATAGTAGTGCTAACTTAAGTACTCTTAGCAAATTGGTTCTCTTAATTTGATTCATGAACTAAGATCAAAAATCAGGTTCGTTTGTGGGTATTCTAATGAACCATGTTCACGGAGAACTTAGTTTTCCATCAAGTTCGAAAATTTAGCTAATGAAACATTCGTTGCCGAACCAAGTTAACGGTGGCTGTAGGTATATAGAACGGTTCTGCTTGTCACACGTGGGTGAAAATTGTGGCTGATACAATCCGATCAGTGTTATAATCGTGTGCAATATGAATTTACTTATCTAGCTTGAGGACCAATTAATTGTCGCTAAAACTTCAAATATTCTATACCTCATCCAGTGGTAAAACAAAGAATTGTAGCTACTAGTAGAACTTCTTCAGTTATATACTACTTAAATTCTTTCAATGTAGATGTCTTGCTTTGTCACGAGACGAGCAACCATTCTCTAAACATTATAAATCTTTACGTCTGTCGCTACTAAAAAAAATCATGAGTGTTTTTCTTTTGTGCCTCAAAGCCTTTGTAAACAATGCATATAAGGCCACATTTTCCTTTCCTAGTACTTGCTGTCATTCATTTATAGTGTTGTGTCCGAGAACAGATATTCTACTGCAAACCCAGCATTCTCGTCTTTCCTATTTTCTGCTGTCCTCTTAGTCTCCGCATAGGCCTATAATCCATCTATCTTAATATCGTCTATTATATATCTTCTTCTGCGCCGAGTTCTTCTTCCGTTTACTATTCCTTTCAGTGCATCCTTCTGTAATCAGTTTCTTCTCAGCCAGAGACCCAGCCAATTCTTTTTTCTTTTCCTGATCTGTTTCAGCATCATTCTTTCCAACACAGCTTCGTTTCTTATTCTGTCTGGCCTTTTCATACGCTCCATCTTTCTCCATATTATCCACATTTCAAATGTTTCTAGTCTCTTCTCCTCACTTCGTCGTAATGTCCATGTTTCTGTCCCATACAATGCTACACTCCACACAAAGCACTTCGTTAGTCTGTTCCTTAGTTCTTTTTCCAGATGTTCGCAAAGATGTTTCTTTTTCTATTAAAAGGTTCCTTTTGCCATTGCTATCCTCCTCTTGACTTCCTGGCAGCAGCTCGTGTTTCTGCTTGTAGTACCCCCAAGTATTTGAAGCAGTCCACTTGCACTACTGCCTCATTTAGAATTCGCAAATTTACCTTCTAGACTTTTCTTCCTATGTCCATGTTCTTTGTTTTGTTGGCATTTATCTTCATCCCATTCCGTTCACAGTTGTAATTTAGCTCCAGTAGCATGTCCCTTAGTATTATCTCCTCTTCTGCTAACAAGGCCATATCATCAGCAAATCTTATACACTTTATTATTCTTCCTCCTACTATCACTTCTCCCATATTCTGAAAACAGTTCTTCACTAAATCCTCTAAGTAGATGTTGAACAGGGTAGGTGATAAAGGGCATCCTTGTACTCCTCCCCCATATTTCGCTTCCTTCTGATATTTCTTCCTGCAATATCATTTAAATTCCCTCCTTTTCAAATTATAAACTCATTGAGATCAGTTTCGGCAGCGCAACCTTCAAAACTATTGTTTGCACAAGTTGCGGGGGACTGAATACTACGCGTTTTACATTTACATGTGATATGAAATAAACTTTGTGCTTCAATAAAGTTTGAGTCCAAATTAACTGACTGTACTTACTTTAGTTTTAATTTGAAAGACATTTACACATTCAACGGTTGTCTTGAATTTCCCTTGATCCAGTCGTAACAGGAATCATTTCCAAGACTTCTACCACGCATACTCTCGTCGACGACTCTCCCCTTAGCATAGAGGATGTCCTTCGTTCCATCTGGCGAAGACCAATTACATTTCTCTGGCCATCTTTCTCAGACTTTCGAGACACGGAGTTCAACAGGAATGAGCTCACCTGAGGAACTTCTCTTGGTTTAAAAGTCTAGCGTATATACCTGATATATTTTTAGTTACTTAAATTATAATCTTCAGGATCCAACTTTAATTGTGTTTACCCCTCGGGATAAGACCGAAGCAACGATAATAAATTAAACTTGTGGCCTCGCTTAGTTATCAGTGGAAAATTCGATTAATTTCTCACTGGGTCTCTCTTTGTAGCACCATATGATGAATTCTCGACTGATATCTTTGGAAGTACCTACAAAGCTATCTTATTCATTGACATTAAAATTAAGTGAATATTATCCTTTTTGCAATGGGAAGAACAATGGTATGAAAATCCGTTCTTGGTGACGAATAATAGTTTGTCAGAAAAGAAGACCAACTGTTATAATTATTAGAATTATGATCTGATTCGAGCTCAAAAATGGTGTTTATTATAACGTCCCTAATGAAATCTTGGTTGCATGCATCATCCACATACAGAGTGTGTCTAAATTCCCATTACAGACTTTGAGGGCTTGTAGTGGGGACCAAGACGGTTAAGTTTTGAATAGGAACTCATGTCCGGAAACGTACCATTTCCCCGCTACAAACAAAACACCACCACAACACATGTTGAACTCTCCCACTTCTGGTGCTTACTGTACGTTGTTTTCCTTCTGGGTTCACTTACAAGAAGGGCTCGATGTGACGACCAGTGACTTCAACACACACAGGGTACCTACACACGTTCTGGTATAGATGATCACCAATATCTGGTAGTCCAACATCCGCCGCAGCTATAATCCGCGCCAGCAAGTCTTACTCTGTTTCCACAGCGGTCTCTTCATGTGGCTCCACAGGAAGTAATCTAGCGAAGTCAAGTCGGACGAACGTGCAGGCCAAACAATCGGGTCACCATGACCTATCCGCTGTTGCCCCAATCGTTGATCCAGATGACCTCGGACTCCAAGAGCAAAATGAGGTGGTACGTCATCGTGCTGAATCCACATGTTTTGACGCACATGCAGTGGCAATCTTCCAAGAACCCATGTAGTACGTGTTCAAGGAAAATCAAGTACGCGTGACCCGTGAGATTAGGTAGAAGAAGGTATGGCCATCCAGAAACCCTGCCCACTTGTTGATACCGTATCGTTGCTGAAAGCCATGGTGACGCTTAGCAAGCGGGTTTTTATCAGCCCAGACATGGCTGTTGCGGGAATTGAAAACATCTTCCCTGGTTAACTTGGCTTCATCAATAAAGAGAATCCGCCGTGAAAAGTCGAGCTCATCAACACAACAGTGCAAGAACATCCTGCAGCAGTGGGCTCGTGGCGCAAAATCATCTGGACGCATTTCCTGTACTCTCTGGAGTGGAATGGGTGTAGTTGCTGCCCATGCATAACACGGCAGACAGTTTTGTGCTCCACATTGAGTCTACGCGCTATGCTTCGGGTACTCGCCGTCGCGTCTTCTTCCATTGCATGGAGTACAGCCTCTTCCAACTTGGGGGTGCGGCACCGCCGTGGGGCACCACAATCGGATTTGTGGGCGGTGAATGTACCCGCTGGTAAACCTTGGAAAAGATGGTGTGCGAAGGTGTCTGGCGGTGTGGAAAACGTTCCTCGTACAGTTGATGATCTTCGCCGTACAATAACAACATGTCGGCATATTCAACAGCAAAACACTGCCAGTGAATTGCAGCTCGACTTCAGGTGAAGGATGATATACAATTGACCACAAGCACTACAGCAGGTACGAACGTCAACTGATCGCCGCGTCTGCAGGAAGCTCATAAAATCAACTGAATGGCATGTCAACAAACCTGTAGCGGAGACGGGACATCAGGTGATTGCTGAATGATGTACGTAATACCCTAGTAATTGGGTTGAAAATGCGGGAGATTTGAACGTGTGTTGTGATGGTATTTTGTTCATAGCGGAGAAACGGTACTTTTCCGGACACGAGTTCCTATACAAAATTTAACCATCTTGATCCACACTACAAGCCCTCAAATTATGTAATGGGAATTTAGACACATTATGTATATCTTTAGTTTCCCGAATTGCATCCCTCCCAGGGATAACTACTATCTCCATCACAAAATATAATTGGTTTAATACGAGTCTACTTTATAAAGTAAGCAAAGAAAATAATATTGATGTACCCTATTATCATCACCAGCAAGCTGACAATAATCAATAACTTAGGAATTAGCGTACACATCTTATCTTAAGCCTGCTCATGGATATTGTTATTATTATTATTATTATTATTATTATTATTATTATTATTATTATTATTATTATTATTATGATAAAGATGCTAGACAAGCAACTCAGGGTGACCAAGCATGGAGCCGAATGGAATCAGGTTGAGGTCGCCTCTGTTGCTCTTTTGTCATCAGTGTGTGTGTATTAATAAGAGGAGTAATGCCAATGATGCAATCTGTAAATACATTTAGTTCGGAGAACTTCCGATATGGTTGTATGCTTGTGATGTTCAACACGCCGCACCTTGAACCTAACCAGGATATATATGATGATGTATTAAATGATATTGTGAATTAATGATGGCGAAATGAGTCTGGGGTCCAACGCCAACGAGGTATTCTCTATCTATCTCCCTCTCATCAGAAATCTTAATTCGAACTCAGATAATAACATAAAGAGAAACCTGGAAAGAACACCTAACAGTCACAAATATTACAATACTCAAGCATGGGTATAATTATAATCCCCAACGGATAAGGAATCCAGGAAGACACAAGAAACTGTGGTCTTAATAGTTTGGAGCCAGATTGGATTGAAACACAAACCGTGAAGAAGAAGAATAAGAAGAAGAAGACTAAAACACTTAATATTGTGTAGCTAGAACAAACAAGTAAGCCTAATGATATTAAGGAAACTTGATGTTAATTGTGTAGTTTCTATCTACTTAATAACTTATTCCTGATTTGTACTTCTGGGCAATTAGAAGCAGATTAATGTCGATATAAGGCTTAGGTTGCCTTTAATTTCCAGCTCTCGAGTTGTATTAGCATTACACAACTTAGTATTTGAACTTGATTTCTTTTATGTCAGATTTTAGACCTACAGTTTATTTTTGGCATTATGAAACATGAGAAGGGAAAGAAAATACTGATAATGAAGATTAACTTCTAGGTGCGTAAGTTCTCGTAAAATAATACTGCCCTTTATAGCGTTGAAGCACCATATTTATTGCTCCCACTTCGCGTTTCGGTGACAATTACACACTGAACTGAATAAACGAATTGTTGTAAATTAGGCAATTTTTTGTTTAAGAAAAAAAATTGGGAATGAGACATGGATTGGAGTCGGAGGGATTGCGCCCCATTCTTTAACCGCAGTCGGCTGATTGAAAAACATGATTATACCGTAATATAGAAGAGATCAATGCACACAAAAACTTATAAATTAAAGCTGTTTCCAATTAAGCGAGTTATAACAAACTACACAGGAACATAAATTGTATTACTGGAATTAATTGAATTAACATAGTGCACATAATAAAAATAAAAATAATAATAATAATAATAATAATAATAATAATAATAATAATAATAATAATGGATTAATCTTGCTCAGGATAGTGACCAATAGCGGGCTTATGTGAAGACGGGAATGAACCCTCGGGTTCTCTAAAAGCAATAATAATAATAATAATAATAATAATAATAATAATAATAATAATAATAATAATAATAGTGGATTAATCTTGCTCAGGATAGTGACCGATAGCGGGCTTATGTGAAGACGGCAATGAACCTTCGGGTTCTCTAAAAGCCGTAAGTAGTAATAATAATAATAATAATAATAATAATAATAATAATAATAATAATAATAATAATAATAATAGTAATAATAATAATAATCTGAAGTGTGATTAGTGTAATATATTAGTCAGCAATGTATGCATTGGAGAGGGAAAGGAACTGGCCACCCTACCCCATCATCTCCTCATGGGTGATGCCTTATTGGTGTCACTTAATGAAGTTTAACCTGTCTTTGAACAGTTGACTAAACAACAATCAACATTACAATATAATTTTATTATAAGAGTTTACTAAAGCTCTATATACTACAATACAATAATAAAGTGGATTTATTCAGAAATTATACATACAAATGCATAACATTATCAAAATTTGTCCTTAAATCCAGATCACGGGTCTTTTGACCATAGGTGCTTTGCATAACTGGCCCTACATTGTAGGTTTATCCCTCTTCACCTATGATTAAAATTCAATCACTCTCCATAAAACACACAGATTAATAAGCAAGTGGTACATACAAAACACAGTATATCATGTAGGCCTAGGCCTACCTTAACTTAATAACAAACATAAAAGTGTATAATTCAGTAGTTAGAATTATTCCTTCATCAGTTTGTATCATAAACTTCAACACCTGATCTTCTAAGCTAGCGGTCATCAGCACAGTGCACCCTCGGGCTAACGTCTCTTACCCGCGGATAAGACATTGCGCTAGCGTGCTTCCGTGGCTGTTGGCAGATATGCTCTCTCCTTCTTCCTGCTGCACGACGGGGCATATTACGATGCACCGCTTACCCGTTACCCATTTCAGCTAGTGCTGACGACCACTGTCTAAGCTGTCTCGCGTTCTATAGGAACAATTCAGTCTTTTGTTCGTATTCTCTATTCCCCATGAGGTTAAGACATGCAAGCGAACCCCTGCTCTAACCTAGCATCGAGGGTGATAGATATTTTCTTCGGTGGTTCGCTGTTTCTGTATAATGCGCTATAATGTGTTCCCAGGATTTCTTTTTCACACTTAACACTGTATGTACTAAGAACGACGCTGAAGTACCAACAGGAGAAAAGTAAATAAAGATACCTAGTAAAATTATAAATTTAAACATAATATCTAAATAACAAAATAAAAAAAGAGATAATTATCGCTCCGACTGGTGAAAGGTCAAAGAGAGACTAAATGGTTGAAGGTATCCGTAGGCTATCTGGAGTTGAATTGCTCAACCGATGCAAGTTGAAGCATGAGGCTTCAAGGCGGGTTACACACTAGAACGATACGATTTGTGTCGTCCGGTCAATGCGATGCGTGACTTTTTTCTTAAGATAACTTTGCTGCACACTAAAACAATACCATCTTTCGGCAAGATATAGCTATTATTTAGAGCCAGTTGCAGTCATGAGTTCTTCGAGTGAAGATGACGTTCATGAATTATAGTATAACACTAAGCGAAGAGACCAGCAGAGCATGTCTCTTATACAGGATGTTTCCGAGCTGGTGTTACAAACTTTCAGGGATGATGGCGAAGGGCACATGTATCAATCTGAAATGAAATCTTCGTCTGGAAATGACTGAGTCCAAAGTTGTAAGCAAAAAAGTTATACGGAAATGGAATTGTAATTTGGCACCATGTGCCCTCCTTCCCTTAACCTTTGGAACAGCCGTGGAAAGATTGTATTGGCCGGATGTCTCGTACATGGGTATTTGGCCCGATACAATCTGTGAGCTTGTCTACTGTTCCCATTGACTCATCCGTATTCGAAAATCAGGTCTGCATATTCCGCTCTCGTGTACTCCTCCATTTCACTAGGACTGATCGACTGGACACTGCAACTTGTACACATACACTGCTGTCTACAGACGTGCATATCAGTACCGACCATGTCCGTTACACATTACGCCATCTGCATTGCTTTAGTGTAGTTTCCTGTCCCCACCCTCAGACAGCGCACTGAACGGAATACTGTAGGTAGACAATGTAATCAACGTCAGATGAATACAATATGTGTAAGATGTAGACATAAATACACATAAATAAGGTGTACAGAGGAATAAAATTGTTTAATTTCCACACAACTATTTTTGATTATAACTTTCGACTCGGTCATTTCCGGACCAGGGTTCCTAATCTCAAATTGATACATGTGCCCTTCCCCATCATCCCTGAAAGTTTGTAACACTAGCCCGGAAACATATCTTACGATAGATTTTATCATCGTACTGGTTAGTCACTTCAACACAGTTTTAATGAGCACAAGCGATACCTATCGTCTAAGACAGGCATGTCAAAGACACTTCTTATTTCTTTTCTACAAATTGAGTCCAAATCTTCTGAATTTATAGTTGAAAACGCTATCATTGAGTCCACACCTGTGGAGTAACGGTTAGCGCGTCTAGCCGCGAAACCAGTGGCCCGGGTTCGATTCCCGGTCGGGGCAAATTACCTGGTTGAGGGTTTTTTCCGGGGTTTTCCCTCAACCCAATATGAGCAAATGCTGGGTAACTTTCGGTGTTGGACCCCGGATTCATTTCACCGGCATCATCACCTTCGTCTCATTCAGACGCTAAATAACCTAAGATGTTGATAAAGCGTCGTAAAATAACGTACTGCTATCATTGAACCATAGCGAGCAGCATTTTACTCTATGCGAGGCGCAATAAAATGGCAGCACACATTAAACAATAATCTAAATTAATTGAAAGATAATACAATATTGTTTGTCGTTTTCCTTTAACTTCCCCTTATTGTGAACTTGCACACTAATGCCTGTAGAAGAGGAGACGATGCTATGAACCACACACACTAGACAATGACACATATGAGCTTTTCCTAGCCTAGGGGTTGGCAGAGCATAGAGGCCCCACAGAGACACACAGAGTACAGAATATTAACGAAGGACATTCATCCATGTCCGAAGTGGGATTCGAATTCCTGAACCTTCTGAACCTAAGATAGCGCGCCTTAGATCGCGTTGTTACACGGCCAGCTACAATACTATATTAACAATTTAAAACAGAACGTATGTTATTTGAATAAAAGTTTAAACCATGATTCTCTTTCTTCTCTTTAAGACCCTGATATAATTTACGCTGCTACACTAAAGCCATGCGATAAGAAATCACGGTTAAAACTGCGAGAAACACTGACTCGAGATAAAGTCAATCAAGGAATTGCTGTAGTCCGCCGAGCGCCGTTAAATCCATAACAGCGTTGAAGATCTGAAAACAAACGATCTAAGGTGTCCGTTCATTTTAAACACCCCAAGCTAAGTAAGCCAATAGAAGCATGCATAATCTGTGCTAAAACTTGCAGAACTTGGAGAGTTAAAGACTAAAGCACTGAAGCTTTTCTCCTCTACCTTTTAGCATGTAAAGTTTTAAGTAATTAATTCTTATACCTTATATTTCAAGTTAGAAGCTGAAGACTTTGTCAATAGGCGTACATGTTGAATACTATTTACAAATTCTATGAGAAGTTGTCGCTGGTGTAGCTTCTGCCGAGCTTCCTTCAGGTAGAAATGTCACGGATTTAATCCCATCCCTGACATCGATATTAATCTCAGGAGAAAGAATTCAATGCATTTATATTTCTGGAGGGAAGTACAACCGTGTATCCTATATAATATTAAGTTTGAGGTAGATAATGAAGCACAACAATATTGTTCCGATTGATGTAAATTAAATGATTAGTGGTCTTTGTAAATACGAGTGCTTCTATTTTTTTAGGTAAAAGTAGTTTTGGCGGTTAACCTCTGATGATTCCTGTTGGTATCAAGAATGGAAACGAGTGCAAACGTCACTCTTCTTAGATAAAATACTCGCCTACCATCGTATCATCGGGGTAATTAATTTTGTCTCTTAAATGCCCCACTTCAGAAAAAGAATTAAGTTCTCTCAGCCAGACTGAAGAAATTCAAGAAAGGTCTGAACTGTCTCAATTTTTGGCACAAGAAATCAAATGAAATTGCTAATGTTTAAGTTGTGGTATGGGCAAAGCTGCATTCGTTCCTTACATCTTTCAGTCATCCGACTAATATTTTGTCAATTAATAATATGGGGGTGCTTAAAAATAAGGTAACAAGAGCTGTCATGGACAAACTTCATTTCACAGGCAGATATACTGATACACAGTAGTAGGACACTGGTACGCATTACTTTTCAACATAGTCACCATGCTTGTCCAAACACTTGTTTTGACGGTAGACCAAGGCATCGATGCCGGTATAGAATAAATCTGCGTCAAGTCCCTGAAGCCACATCATGACGGCTTGTTGAATGGCTGTATCGATGTTGAATAGCTTACCACTGTGTGCTTCTTTAACGGTCCGAAGAAATGGAAATCACTGGGTAGGCCTACTAGGTCGGGATTGTAGGTCGAATGGTCCAGTACCTCCCACAGAAAGCACCGTTTCGCACCGTACACCTCAACAAGTTGACGATGAATTTCTGCTGGGGAGATGCCCTTCAGACGCAAAAACCGGATCACATTACGCACTTTCAGGTTTGACCATGTTTTCGTGCGCGCAGCCATCTTACAACTAATATTACGAGGGTCTGACGCAACATATGCGCCATCTAACTGCTGCGTGATAAAGCTGTGGTCTGCTGTTGCTGCCCTGGTGGAAAGTTCGAACAAGAGGAGAAATAATTACGTTACCCGTGAGAGCTCTTGTTACCTTACTTTTTTATTATCCTCATATATTTATAAGAACATACTCCTGTACGGAAGTTGAAAGAAATACGCTCGTTTATTATGCCATACAAGTGAAATCGTCGGGTAGGAGGGAAAGGGAAAGTTGGGAGATACTGCATCTTATTGTACACTAGGCTGCAAAACAAATGCTGATACGAAATTATATCGTTTTGCGAGGACTTTAACAAACATGGCGAGGTGGAAAGCTATTTTCCTGACATTAGTTTATAAAAAACGTGTAAATACGACTTTTTTAATGTTTATGGTATTATTTACTTATGAATTGAGTGTAAATTATTCATATACTTTTATTTTACAACATTAATAAGAATACTACGTGAAAATAGTGAGACTGCAATTTATATGGTATTCCACAGCCTTCCTTATTATCCGTGGATGCTGTCATTGTTACAATCGATATATACGGAGAGTTACGTTTCATTTTGTATTAACAAAAAAAATGTATCAATTTTATTGTGAATATAAATATAAATATAACATTTTATTATAAATACGGATTCAGAACTGAAAATTGAATCTAATTGAAACATACAACTACACATTTTTTCTTTGCATGCAATAAAAACTCTAGAAAAGTGGTCGTCAGCATTCGCTGAAATGTGCAAAGGATAAGCGGAGCCGTCCCGTGTGCCCCTTCCTGCAGCAGGAAGAGGTAGAGAGCATACCCGCTAGCAGCTACGAGTGCACCATGGTGCACCGTGTTCTCCGCGGGTAAGAGATGCTAGCCCCAGGGTGCTCTGTACTGACGATCGCTGCTCTAGAAAATTCAGGCCAGTTCAGATGTGTTTGTGTAATTATTTTATTGTAATGTCTTCTGTGTATCTCTATTTCTATTGTTTATTAAGCGACGTACACGATAATATTTCAAATCGAGACTCGCCATTTCTTTTGCAGCCCAATACGACGGAGGTATTTCGGCATTGTGATATTATAGTCTATTGTTTTTATGTCATTCGCGTAATGACGCTGTATCAATTACATGGTTATCTAACGTAGATGAAATTAGTGATAGTGGAATGGTTTTTTGACGACATAAGTCCGAGAAAACGCTATGAGATGACTTGAAATTCGCCTTACACTTGGGAAAAACCTCGGATAAACTCAGCTATGTATTTAACCGAAGCGAGATTCGGATCCATGACTGATAACAGCTTCGGAGCACGAATTTTATCGTCATTACTTTGATGACTATCGGTTTTTCAATACTATCGCCTGAGAAAAATGGATAAGCCTAAATAACCTCGAATCAATGTGAAGCAGTGGAGATATCGCAGAGATGGTTCACCAGATCTAGACCAGACCTGAAGAAGGAATAATATCATTTCCTACTGTTATAGCCACTCATTCAGCAGTTGGTACAGGCTTCGTTTATCCCGCGCCGTCGCGTCGTGGTTTAAGGCAGCCTGTCTAAAACTCGCGTTACGGAATACGCGCTGGTTCGTGTCCTCATGGGGTAAATTTTTTTTCTCATACTTCGGCCAGTATACGGTATCGGTGACCACCCAGCATCGTGATGCACTTGGGGAGCTACGATAGGTAGCTATGAAAGCTATCTAAAACGGCTGGGGGAATCATCATGCTAACCACATTGTACCTCCATTCTGGTTGTATGATCGTCTATCTCTGTTTCGCCATATGGACATGAGGTTCGGTCTGGGTTCTTAAAGGACTGTAGCGCCATTATTATTATTATTATTATTATTATTATTATTATTATTATTATTGCTATTTTATCATCATCATCATCATCTTCATCATCATCATCATCATCTATTAAAGCTTTCGTTTTAAAATCGGAGAACATACAGAAACGGAAGAAGAGATGTATGTGTATGTAATGTAATGTATGTATGTATGTATGTATGTATGTATGTATGTATGTATGTATGTATGTATGTATGTATGTATGTATGTATGTATACTTCAAGTGGGCAAGCACCGGTGGCAATGGTATACACAATATAAACACTACACAATAAAATTACAATACACAATACAATTATTTACACTAGTTATATACACAATACAATTATACATAATAATTACAATTAATAATAATACAAAAAATAACCTAATTAATAAGTAAACCTAATTTTACATTATAGTCTACATATGTATAGGCCCTACATAAGTTTCAATTTGATAATGATAATCTTTCACTTTACTCTCATCTCATTCACTGTACTGGCACTATGACACAATTCACTGACACTATAGAACACATTTCATTGACACTATAAATTATCACTAATCGAAACTATTCATTGCTCTATAAAAGCATAACTTCACTGACTCACCATGCTTCACTGATACAACAGCTGAAATAAGACAAACAATTACACCCTTATTCATACTTATAAACAGAACTACATTTAAACTAAACATTTCTATCTCAGAAAGTATTGTGGTAGTATTCAGATAAGTCAAAATTCAATGTAATATAATATAAGAATATTTATTTTGTATGTTCAGTCGAAATGACTTATTAATATTTAAAAACAACAACAACAAATATTTTTAAATATAAATAATTCATTGAGGTTAAAAGATTTGATGCCAATGTTTTCACCTATTTGGCATCTTCAAATATTCAAACTATCTCATGTAGTACATTAATTTTACTGTGATTGGAGTAACCATTAAACATAAACAATCTTAAAATAAACATGTTAAAACCACATATAACTTAAAATAAGCTTATTACAAACCATGACATATATGGTTTTAATATGTTTATTTTAAGATTGTTTATATTTAATGGTTACTCTAATGACAGTAAAATTAATGTACTACATAGTTTGAATATAAGCCTGAAGATGCCAAATAGGCGAAAACGTTAGCATTAAATCTTTCAACCTCAATGAATTATTTATATTTATAAATAATTGTTGTTGTTTTTAAATATTGATAAGTCATTTTGACTGAACATATAAAAAATATTATTATATTATATTATGTTATATTATATTAAACATTTCTAGTCTAAGACCCTCTTACAAACTATTTTAAATAATTTACAATTCAAACCAAGGGAGTAACTCGTCAGGCTAAATAAATACAGGTCACCTTAAAAAATAAATGTCACCTGAATTTTAATTTACACTTTATACACAACTTTTTAAGTTATTCTTGAATCTCCTTAAGGAAGGATAGCCCTCAAATACCGCTGCAGGTAGGTCCAATTAAAAATGGTCTAATTAATAATTAATTAGCAGTCAACAATCAATTTCCTAATTTCGTTACATGTCATAAGTTAGGCTATGTGTGTATTTGTGCAGATTGTTAGGCATGCTAAATTCGCTGAACGATAACATGTTTTATGTGTGCATCTCACCTCGGAATTTAAAATTTCAATAGTAGAGTTCGCCGATAATGAAATAATACTGAATGGATTGAGGAGAACAGTGAAATAATGGTAGTGGAAGTGGTACTATTACATGCAAAATTTCTTCTGCTCTTGTAAAATTTTGAACTTGTGATGGTTTCACTCCACTATATACAGGTAGTGAAGCGATAATGAGATGATTATGATGGTTTCGAGGAATAATGTCAGATGAAACAGAAAGATAATTTGTATTAACAAAAGCCGCCGTAAATAAGGGTTTGATAGATCTGCCTACTAATCAATTCATAAAGAATAATTATTAAAAACAATTGTGTGACAATTTGAAAGAAAAAAAAAACATTAAGATAAATGATACGAAAACAAAGGAAATCATTTACAATAAAAGTTTGTTGGGTACAAATGATTACTAATTATAGCTAAGGATGATTTTAACACACACAATCCTATGGCATCAATCGTTGCATCAGAAATTTTAAATTGTTTAAGTTGATTTAAAGTTTCTCGTGGGATTGTGCCACGGGCACCGAACATGAGCCCAAAAACTGTCCAATGTGTGATGTGGCATTGTGCTCCAAGATGCTGACAACAAGGCTCATATATGACTTGTTTTTCACGACACACCTCTTGTGGCTGTTGCTCATGCATCTCGAAACGGATTGTGGGATCAAGAATGACAACCTTATCCTTCTGCCGATCAATTATGATGATATTAGCACGTCTAGTAGAGCCATCAGAAGAGATGCAACCAACATCCTCATAAGCCTCATAGTAAGCATTCTGACGGATTGAAGCTGCGATGCGAGAACGAACCATATTATATCTGTTGATTCGGAGCAATTCTCCATGATGGCAGAAACCCAAGACGTGAGGAAGCGTTTCTTGCTCGTCGCATCTTCTTCAACGGGTTGAGTCAATAGTTCTACCAGGGAGAGTACGTACAGGTATTGTATTACAGTTCAACTTAAGGGCTTGCATCCACTGACTGCTCGAAATCCCTCTTTGGTTGAGATCCGCGAATTATCTTTTTTCCAGTGAGAATAGAAAACAACTCCCAAACCTTTACTTTTCAATTTACTCCATTGTGAAAAGAATCTTCACGCAATGCTTTTCTTACTTTTTGAGAAGAAATACGTTCAGAGCAATCCAAGGTAATTGGTAATTGTTTGATGCAATGTTCAATTTCGTTTGGGAGATTCCGAGTGGCTGCTACATGAGGGTTGTCAACGTGTAAAAGTCTTTGATAAATATTTAAATGCTGAAGGTAAGCTTCCCACTGGGCTTTAAAGACCCCTAAACCTCGCAATCTTCTTGGTGCATACAATATAGCATCCGGGATGTCAGTAGGAATGTTAATTATTTCCTTAACAACACTGCGAATTAATTTGTCAATATCAGATATAAATTTCACTTTAAGATCTTTTAAAGGAGCACATTCGAAGGGGTAAACCAACTGAGACGTATCTCCGGGATAGGAAGAAAAATCTCCAACTTAGAAAAGTACTGGTAGGCGATATTTTGGCCTAGTTATCAATGAATCTATAAGAAATAAATAAGGATTTTGTTGTAATAAATTGTGACTTGGCAAACGATCGGAGAACAATTGAAACGGTCGACGTATATTTAGAATCGTTTCTTCTGTTCTGTGGTGGAGGCTTTTGTGTTGTCTCTCTTGTGTATTCGGAATAAAGGAAGAGGGAGCTCTTGTTGAAAAAGTTATTTTGATCGCAGAAATATCCGACTTCCGAAAGTCGTCACTTATTCCCTCATATTCATAGAAAAGAGGAAAGGCGTGACGGCAAAAAATCTGCATGGAAATAAAGAAGTTCTGTGTTTTGTGTGCTCGGTGTGTATTTCTGGTTTGCGAGAAGATCAGTGAAATAAAATGTATTTCGCGAAGAACTGAATTAAAATGCTACGAAATCGTTATTGTTTCATTGCTTATGTATAAAACGTTTTGAAATATATTATGAAATTATATATTAAAATTGAAGAGATGATGTAAGCAATATCCGGATCACAATAGAAGCTGAAATCTTCAATAAAACAACTTGTTTTTAATGTAAAGAATTTGGATGAATATTTATTAACAATAGATTCATATTTATCACTTCAAAAAGCTACAATATATACAAACATTGGACAGAGAATGAATATAATTCCTATATAATGTTAAAGATGATCAGGGAAGAAAGTTGTAAGGGGAAGAAATTCGAGAGTTATGCTACGTTTACACGGCGACAGTTTAGAGAAGAGAGCTAGAGATTATAGCTGAGTATCACCGTGTAAACGGTTGTGAGAGCAGGTATCTCGTTGACTCTAATATCTAAATAGAGAGTCTAAATAGAGCGGCCTTGAAAACTGCTCTCGCCGTGTAAACACCCTAAACAGAGAACTCGCATACACTGTCAACTCTCATTATAGCTACTCTAAATTAGTCAGCTAAGTTGAACTTTTTCATTAACTCTCGTGACTGTTGCGTACGAGATTATACAAGCTTGCGCATAACTCTTGAAATACAGGTCTCAAGTAATAATCATGCTACGTTTGCACGGCGACAGTTCAGAGCGAAGTTCTGAAGAATCATGAGAGCTCTCTAACGGAGTGTTTACACGGTGACAGAATATAGTTTCTCTAAACCCATTAGTGAGCTCTCATGATATTTATGTAATTCTAAACTCTAAGTTACTCTCCGGACCGTTTACATGGTGCAGACAGTTTAGAGTGAGAGAAAGTGCTGAGAAGAGCATTTAGAGAAGAATAGGCTGGTCAGTGCGTTTTTATGACATCATCACCCATCTAACTTCTGAGTAGTGTGTCAGCAGTGTTGTGTAACCTGACCGCGCGTAGCACTTGCGTAATATTGTTGGGTGAGTCATTATTTATTTATTCGTATAGAGTACTATAATTGCACGAAGGACGTAGTTGATAGTCTTGATCAAAAATGTGCAAATTATAGCTCAAGTCGGCAAACTTGTAATTTACATTCTATGAATCAGAGAAGCATGAAAATAGTACCAATGGTAAGAGAAACTCAAAAAGTTTAGTTGTGTTAACATTGTTTCCCTACTTGATAACACGCCTCGTAATAGTGCATATAAACAAATTTGTTCAATGTTGAGGCGAAATGGCTGCTATAGACGACAGAAGAGCTTAATTTTCATGTGAATCAGTCGGTTATTAATGTGCAAAAGCATTATCGAACAAAGTTTGGTGCAGATCCACCCAGTGGGCCTAAAATCCGTAAATGGTATACAGATTTAAAGGCACGATTCTTCGCAAGCGGTTGCGACTCCATCCATACCTACTACAGTTGCTGCAAGCCCTAATACCAGACGACAAAGTGCTGGGAAGAAATTTTTGCACAAGTATGTAGACTTTAATTGAAAAGATGATGAATTTATTCGTTCCGTGGTGTTTTCTGACGACGTCACTCTTCAACTTTCTGGTAAGGTGAACAGACATAACCTCAGAATTTGAAGATAGGAAAATCCGCGTACCTACGTGGAACTTGACTATAGGCTTGATGTGTGCCGTGTTACTAAGGAGGGGGAATACATTGAACATCTTCAAGTCAAGAAACTAAACGTTTGGAGTTTCTCTTTCCATTGGTACTATTTTCATGCACCTCAGATTCATAGCATGTAAATTACATGTGTTCGAAACCGGAAAGGTCTTTTGTAGGAACCCTGTATAAAGACAATTTTCAGGCTTCCTGATGAAAGGAAGGCAACGGATGCAGCTGAAGAAGTGGTTCTTGAGAAGAAGAAAAAGAAGAAGAAGAAGGTGTGCTTTGTGCCCCCCAAAATTAAAAAGGAAAAAAATGTTCTTGCTACAAGGGCCAAAGTTCAATTTACCTCCAATGTTAAAAAAAAAAAAAGTGTGCAGAATTTGCGATGAAAATGACTGATTGCGTTTAAGCTCCTCAAAAGAGACCGAGTGTTCAAAGAAAAAAAAAAAAGCAATAATTTTTCACATAACACTGTTCATCTTCTTTAATTATACTGTGTTTATAATGGTTCTACTAATACAGTGTAATATTTGTTTCTATTTCGTTTTGTTAAATTATAACTATATTCTTGTTAACAGATACCGGTACAGACCCCACTGTACCAGTTATGTGATTTGTTGTAATGTACTAGGTGAGCGTTATTATTATTAATATGATGCATTATCAATAGTATTAAAGGAATAAAGAAAATATTCCA
Organism: Periplaneta americana; assembly: GCF_040183065.1. Lineage (NCBI taxonomy): Eukaryota > Metazoa > Arthropoda > Insecta > Blattodea > Blattidae > Periplaneta > Periplaneta americana. The sequence continues at coordinate 147,721,137 of NC_091124.1, read as the reverse complement.
CATCAAGTGAATGGTGATAATTGCACAATAATAATAACAATAACAATAATAATAATAATAATAATAATAATAAGCAAGAATAAAACCCACAAATTAACAACTAAAACAAGGGACCTTGCTAAAATTACGGCCAAATTACAATAAATTAACAAAACTAAAAGCCAAATTCAGACGCCTCAAGAATCTCAGCTAATTTTGACAATGCCTGATTTCTCAAGGTCCTTATTCCAGTAATTCTTGTTAAATACATTCCACAAACAACTTTCCAATTCATATGCTTCAATCAATCTTCGTGTCTTCGACACTCCATTGTTTTTGGCCGTCATTTATACTGCTTCTGTCGCGAGAGTTTATGAAAAAGTTCAACTGAGTTGAATAATTTAGAGTAGCTATAATGAGAGTTGAGAGCATATGCGAGTTCTTTGTCCAGGGTGTTTACACGGCGAGAGCAGTTTTCAAGGCCGCTCTATTTAGTCTCTCTAATATCTAATTAGAGTCAACGAGATAGCTACTCTCAAAACAGTTTACACGGGGATATAGCTCGAACGGAACCTGGTGAAGCTTGACCTTGATGGAGAAACCAGTTCTAAGAGCGGTTAAGAGTGGAGGGGGTAACGCTTGTTCAGTATCGCTTGCATCTCGTCACATAACATCGGTCGGTCGATCCCACACCACAATACTGTTCTCTCCCTCCAAGTTTCACCAGGTTCCGCACGAGCTATACTCAGCTATAATCTCTAGCCCTCTCTTCTCTAAACTCTCGTCGTGTAAATGTAGAGACGCAATTCCGCCGCTCAGAGCGCTGTTCGGTTCTAGATATTTGTAGCAGAACACTTATTGACATTGACATTTGGGGCATTTAAAGGACTCATCGTTGCGTATTAAATGCTTCGTACAATATTTTATAGTCAATAGACGTAAGTTCAAAATTTCGAAGTATCAATTATATTAAAAAAATTGGTTGTCATTTTGATATGAAAAGATATTACATATTATAAACTCAGGCACTACCTTCCTGTTCTTCAATTCATACACCATACCTTTTCGAACATAATGAGAGAAACTTAATGCATTTTACATGAACAATGTAGTCTACCATTTTCATATGTTTATTATTATTATTATTATTATTATTATTATTATTATTATTATTATTATTATTATTCATAACTTATTCCGTTAAGAACAATAAAATAATGTGTTTAGGGTATAAACCTGTTGCTAGGAAGCGTAATGTGACAAACAGTCTTTCCTTTATACTAATGACAATCCTCATAGTAGTGTATTTTTGGCCAATTACAGGTCCGATGTGTAAGCTCCATGCGTGTTCCGGCGAGATATCCAGGGTTTTTCCCACGTAGATCTATTTCTCCTCTGCCTTCTTCAATTCAGAAGAACTGCACACTACAGCGGCAGAAAAACGTTATGTTTCTGCCATAGTTGTGAACGCACTGACCAGCCTGTTCTTTTGTATATGCTCTTAACACTTTCTCTCACTTTAAACTGTCTGCACCATGTAAACGGTCCGGAGAGTAACATTAGAGTTTATAGTTATATAAATCTCATGATAGCTCACTAATGGGTTTAGAGAAGCTGTATTCTGTCACCGTGTAAACACTCCGTTAGAGAGCTCTCCTGATACTTTAGATCTTCTCTCGCTCTAAACTGTCGCCGTGTAATCCTAGCATTACGCTCAATCCCGCGTCCTTGCGAGACATCCAAGAAATGATAAAATATAGTGCTGTTGATCGATCAAAATATTTAATCGATTAAATTCAAATAGTTAATCTATCGATTAATCGATTTTTGATAGATTTGAAAAAATGTTTTAATATACCGTAATACACAATTATTGTTAAATTTAACTTGTGTTCAATGATAAGCATAAGTATTAAATGTTATATATCTGTATATGTTGTATCGTTATACCGATGGCCCAAAACCAGACTGTTTCAAGTCCATTTTACTATTTTTTTTTTCAGGAGAGCTATTTTAAACTCATGACATTCAAAGATTCATGAAACAATTTGGAATAGCTTCATAGCAACCTTATGGAGAGGAATATTTATAATTTTGTTCGATTCGTGTATGCAGACAAGAACTGGAACACAATGAAACACAAATTTCTTTCTTATAAAAAGTTGAACTTAAAAGAGTCTGGTTCTCAGCTATCGACATTACAAAACAACTATTTTAATTATTTACTAACATATTTATTATGAGGCTTGTAATTTATTGTGTCAATTTCTTCGGGACTTTTTGAGACAAACATAAATAACAAAAAGTATGAAGACTCACTAGTTAATACTGCTTCATCCATGATTTTAAACATGTGAGTGCAGTCACATGCTCCGAATTAAGTGCCGCTCTATATTTAGTAACAATGTTTTCTGCATCACTAAACACGAAGAAACTTTTTTTTCTGTCAAGTACTTCTCCACGATCGTTCAATTTAAATCCAAACGTTTCACCGAGTTTACCTCTCAAATTCTCACATGACATAATGAAGTTTACACTTTTCACAGACGAGAGAAAATTGATTTTTTTTTCTTTATCAAACTAAACAAACAACCTTTTTTACACAAACTCAATACAGAAACTGCAACTGCAAAAGTACAGCGGTCGAAACAGAAGACTGGACTCTATTGTAATCGAATTACCAGATTTTAGAAAGAGAAGAAGATAGTTACGCTCTCACAGTGTAGACATGACTATTTTGTAAGGGATGAGGGGGGACTATTTCAAGAAAGTATGTATTTCATGTGCTGGGAAGATGAGCTGACAACAAGGTGAAAGTTTTGTTGGAAAACCATAAAACTTAACATGGGTTTCGCATTGTTTCAACTTTCAATAGAGATGGGCTAGGTCATTGTCCTCATATTTTCATCTCTCTCTGAAGTGTTTATGCAAAATTTTCCCTACGCTAGCGCTACTTGCTTTGCAGTTAGAAAATAACAGTACTATTGTGCTTTTAAGTAGGCAATTTCCGAGAGCGGAATATTGTCGGAATTTTTAGTATGAGTTTATATTAACAAAGTAATAATATCAACTGCAACCTATTAATTTTAATCGACTCGATTATTCGATTAAGTATTTTTGATCGATTAATCTTACAACAGATTGATCGATTAATCGATTAAATCCCACAACACTAATAAAATATCCACTGGCGAACAATTTATATTCCGTCCGGAAAACGGCAACTTTGTCGGGCACACTGCACACTTGGTTATATATTAGATGAATTATGTTATCTTCCTCATCAATAAATAGAAATATATAAAAATAATCATACAACATCTACGAAGTATCAATATCAGACTGCTGCTTCAAACCCAAAATGGTGATTTGATGAAAAATATAATCGGAGACTGCGCAATATCAGTGATTCTACGAAACACAAACTATTAATGTAAACTACTAAATTAAGAAATTGTCTTCGTTCTTCACCGTATACTGGAACTTCACACCTCTAACGTTCCGGAACTGTGTACAAGTTGGATTCATTTGTTTGGATTATCCAAGCGCAGTGGACCAAACGAAGTAGGTGATTCTTCAGGTCGTACTTGTCCCTAAGATGAAACCTATATACAGTTCCAAAACGTTGAAGGTGTTAAATTCCAGCACACGGTTGATTACACAGAAGTCTGCTTCGAACACGGTCACAGTAAAAACCCAAAATTTCTTACTGTATGAATTCTTGTTGCAAACTTTATGACACCTGCTTGAAATATTATGCATCAGTCAAGTTGCTTTGAGAAATTGACGCGATGTTTTTTCCGACGTCATTTTTTCAGTTTTTTTTATGGGTATGTGAATTCTTTTTATAGGCCTACATCTCAGTTTTAAAGTTCCTCTGAGATAACAGTCGCGCCCGGAGTTATGTCTGAGAATTCAGGAAGCCACACATTCTACTGATAATTCTATTCTCAAATACTAATATTTGTTTGAAGTTCGGAAGTGACATTATTTAACTGCTTAATTTAATAATAGTTGCTATTAATACGTAGCTTGTGGTTTATCGACTCTGTGTTGTCTCTATAACCAGCGAGTTGGACAGAGTTGCCGTTTTCGGACGGAAGATAAATTGTTCATCCAGTATATGGACTCAAAGATTGTCGAATATTTCTTTCACGTTGTTCCACGGGAGAGAATAAAACAATTGTGAAGTTAAGAAGTGGGCATAATTTGTGAAACATGTACGGGAGGAAGGGCAATATTTCAATAAGCACAACTTTATATTAAGAGTTATAAGAAAGGAGCGGAATTTTAGGCCCTAAAAAGTGGCATTTTACGCCTAAAATAGGCTCTTAAACTCCTTTATTTGGTCTCTATAAAATGAAATAATAGGCCTTTTTGTTAAAGAATGTCACTAATATAAGATTAAACATTTAACCCAAAATTTTAGCATTAAACGAAACTTCCACAAATTTTACAAGGTACACATGCATACACGAAATGGAGACATTCTGTCTTTAAGTTAGTGGTTTTCATTCACCAATGGCATTTTCATAGTTTGCTTCACAGTAGATGATCAGCACCTACAGTATTGTGGCTATTGTGTCGCTCACTGCTGTACTTACAAATGGTGAGAAAAAAGGAAGAGGCTATCTGTCTTGGAATGTTAGAGAATGCTTATTCGGGTACTACCCAGCGACTTTGTGTTAGATGATCAGCATCTATTTTGGCTATTGTGTCGCTCACTGCTGTACTTACAAATGGTGAGGAAAAAGGAAGGGGTTATCTGTCTTGGAATGTTAAAGAATGCTTATTCGGGTACTATCCAGCGACTTTGTGTTAAATTGCTGACAGACAGAGGAGTAAATAGTAATAATAATAATAATAATAATAATAATAATAATAATAATAATAATAATTTGTCCCGCAGGAGTTCTTTTACATGCCAGTAAATCTACTGACATGAGCCTATCGCTTTTAAGCATACTTAAATGTCATTGACCTGGGCCGGAATCGAACGCGCAACCTCGAGCACAGAAGGCCAGCGCTATACCGACTACGCTACTCAGGCCGACTGAAAGTTGGAATTTTAGGATTGTAAGAATGAGAAGGGATGGCCCGGAGGTACTTCTATATTGTGTCCTTCACTGCTAAGAAGGAGTTGTTATCCGTCTTGGAATGTAAACGGTACCGGATTTTAAGAAAAACAGCAAATAGATACGAAAAATGATGCAAAAGTTAAAAAAATATATATTAAAAAATAGCCACTAACGTCGAAATAGACATTTTTAGGCATTATAAAACCACTTTATTTATTCATATATTTCCATGAAAAAACATAAATATTAAATCTTAAGCCTGTATGTATCAAGGAAAAAAACTGGTTTTTGCCTAAATTCCGCTCTCTAGTTATAAGTATCGCAGATCTTTTTGGCATTTGTGAGGAAAGAGAAAGTTAGCAAGTGAGCCTTTATGGTGGTGGTCCTGTGCAGGGTTAGGTGAAGCAAAGGGGTTGAGGTAGACAAGGGATGAGCAATGCCGCCGATACTTTTTAAACTGAAATATAAAGGAGAGTTGCCGAAATTGGACCGTTGCCTAATTTGGACCGCAGTTGTATTTCCATATATAGGAGTATTTCAAACATTTCAGTTGGCACCACTGCTTGCTAACGCTGCCTAAGGTACTCAACTCGAAGGTCAGTGAGCTATAGCCATCTTAGCGAATAGGATTGCCGTTAATGTATTCTCGTGTTTTCTCTTACAATTTTTAGGCTATGGATCTTAAGCTCTATGTATAGTGGGAGTAAGTATTAACAGTTTCTATATTATACATTCCAAGTATTTTCCATTAGCTACTATCTGTGTGTATTGAAACTAGTTTTTAATTTCATGTGTTTGTTTAGCGTCCTCTGTCTGCATACGTGAACAAGTTGTCTAGGTTGGACATCTGCGCGTTGCCTGGATTGGACTGGTCCAATTTAGGAGACTGTTAGTATATTTTTTTCAACATGAATATAGAACATTATATTAGAGTCAACGTTAAGAAAAAGTAATATATTGGGGGATTATGTGTCTTTATGTTTCCAAGATATCAAAAAGAGGAACCTACCGGAAATGAAATGATACTTTGAAGTTGGCGATAGCAGCATACAGGAATGGTGACTATTGACTCAACGAGTGTGTCCGTGTATGTCTAGTGCCATAGACTACAGCAAATAGATTGTAAAAACGCTTTCCAATGAAGTCCTTCGGAGGGCAAGCAACCTACAATTGAGATATGGAAAAAATTATTGCCGACCACATTATTTGCTTGAAGAAACGTTTTTTGGGTTGACAATCAAAGATGTGCATAAGCTTGCTTTTGATGCCGCAGAAAAATATGATGCTTCCTACATCTTTAACAAAGAGAAAAAATGGCCTGAAAAAAAGTGGTTCTGTGCCTTTATGAAGCGAAATTCAAAACTTTCTCTCCGTCACCCAGAAGGGATATCAATGGCCCGAGCTAAGGGCTTCGATAGGGAGAGTGTTAACCAGTTTTCCGACCTGCTGGAAAAAACTATCGATGAGAATGGTATCACAGCAAATATTATGTTCAACGTTGACGAATCTGGGTTTACAACGGTGCAAAAGAGGCAACAGAAAGTTATAGCTCAGAAAGAGAAGCACCGAGTTGGAGCCATAAGTGGTGAAAGAGGTGTAAACACCCAGTACTCTATGCTGTCAATGAGGCGAGGTTCTTTATACCGCCAATGAAACCTTTCAAACGTATGAGGAAATCATGTCAGCTTTTTATTTTTTAAATTTGCGTTTTCTTATTCACAGGAGTTTCATAGCCAAACAGGGAACTTTCCAGTTCTATGTAACATTTTTCCATTTTTGTACTTTTCTATGACTTTTCCTATAATTTTGAAATAGGCTATGTAACCGAGACAAGCAACTAATATAAAAGTAGTTCAGTGCAAAGAGAAATATTCTGAGTGTAACAATTAGCTTGAATGCAATAGTGTTTCTGTAATTAATTTATCCCGTTTTTCTTTACTTTTTCATAAAAGTTCAGAGAATTGTGTAACTTCTTTCACCAATTATTAATATCTGATACATTTTTAACATAAAATTGGGTGAATTAACGATATTTATAATAAATATCCTTCTTCTACTTATTTGTTTACTATTACTAATGTATTTTTGCAAGGTCCAAATTGGGACACTATGAGTCCAAATTAGCAACTAGTTTCCCAATTTGGACCATTTCCATGATTTTAGTTTTACCTTTGTATATTTATTAGAAACTGTGTAATTTAAAATATTATAGGATGAAAGTATGTAGAATGTACTAGAACATATTTTGATTTAATTGAATCATTATTAAAGGCATGGGATTAAAAAACAAAAAACTGATCCTATATAGGCAACCTTCCCCTAACAGGCCTACTAAAAGGGGATGAACAAGAGAGATCCTTCTCAATTTATACAATTTTTTTTTTAGGAAAAAAGCAGAGTAGTCAGAAATAAGATGTACAGAATAGGTGAGGCAAACAAGGTGTGTCTAAGAAAGGTGAAGAAAACTTTACATGAACAAAAATAATATGAAAGTGAAGGAACATAATGAGTGCATCAGGAAAGAAACGGTAGATGAAAAAAAAAACCGCTACTAATATTGATTTTGACAAATGCTTGAGACGACGAACGATTCACGAATTCTAGTTTTTGCACAAACTTTCTCCTACAATTTCGAAGTTATACTTATTACCGGGCTTAGGATCCGAGACTAGGCATGTTCAGTCGAAGGCCGTAAACACATGAATTTGGTCCGTGCCTCAATTCCGGCATGTCCTTATTGTTGTTCTGATGATTTTGTATTTCATACAGTATCAGTACTAATTACACCAGATAATGAGTCTGATTTTTTAAGGATGGGAATGAATTTTTGACTCTGCCCTGCCTAATTCTGTGCAAAATGGATGTTCTGCTTTAATCTATTCCATAATATTGTCAAGTGCAATATAGCTACTTAACGTTGTGAGACGCAATATTGGAAAGTGAACTGAAAGGATGAGAGAAGATAGATTGGACGCAGCATACGGTACACTATCCTGGTACTCTTCTCTAAGGATTGAAGAAAAACCAAGGCTATAAAAAAATTATCGAAGTACATGTAACTAAAGGAACGAAATATAACTCAATTAAAGTAGTCTTACATCGTAATAAATAGTTCTAGTAATCCCTTTCAAACTACTTAATGAATCATAAGTAGATATACACGGTGATTCAGGAGGAGTTATCGCCACTTACGAAGCTCATTTCTGAAGGCATTTTGAGCAAAAGATGTCATATAGAACGGGGTACTGTTCTAAATATTTTCAGAGTTACACTAATTTGAAGTCATTTATAAAATACTTTATTTCTTTAGTTTTAAGGATAAAAGAATATTTCAAATAGAGAATTAATTATTCAGAAATATCATTTCTTTAACTGGCTAATATTCTGAAGCTAAAATTGTGTTCATTAGTCTTAAAGGGTGCTATTCATAGACATTTCCTAGCCCACGCTACGAGCGTGCTAAACTAGCCGCGGCTATCGACTGGTTATTTGTACAGGATTCATATATCATATCATATCATATCATATCATATCATATCATATCATATCATATCATATCATATCATATCATATCGCTAACACTTTTTTTATGAATACGAAAAACGTTAGTTCGCTGATCATCCACCGGAAGCCCGGGCTAAGAATGTCTATGAATACGGCCCCTAGAGTTTACAAGAGGGGCATGATTTGTAACAATTGTTGTGATAAGTGAGTAAGAATAATGTAATTCTGTAGTTAAAAATTGGGGGAAAAAAAATCTTTACGAAGTACTTATGGAATTCACAACAAATTTTTAGCTTCAGAATACTAGCCAATTAAAGAAATTATGGTTGGATCACTGGCTGAGAAGAAACTGCCTACTGAAGGATGCACTGGAAGGAATGGTGAACGGGACAAGACTTCGGAGCAGAAGAAGATATCAGATGATAGACGACATTAAGATATATGTGGATCATATGCGGAGACTAAGAGGAAGGCAGAAAATAGGAGAGATTGCAGAATGCTGGATTTGTTGTAAAAGACCTGCTCATGGACAAAAGCTCGCCCGCGTTATGAATGTGTGTGTTTTTTCCCTGCAAATTTTCAGAGCGATTAGCTCATGTTTTATACTGTATAACAAAAAAAGTATAATACCATATTGATGGAAAGTACATAGTTTTCTCAGAAAAGAAACGTTTTATTCTAAATGTGGAAGTAATATGATCGTGAAGATTTTAAGAACTTATTTCTTGGGTGGAATACAACAAGAAATTATAATACCGTATTAGTCCCAAATGAATAGCTTTCTCAGAAAAGGAATAGTTTTACCCTAAAAGTTAATACTGTTTACTGGAAAAGTACTATCCATAAGTTTCTAAATAAAACGGACGGTATTTTTGGAAATTAAATAAAACGATTAACATGTATCGTTATATCCTGCCATTAGAAAGTTTTGTAATCCTACTGCAGTGCCTAAGGGACGGAATGCTGATATTTAGAGTTGTGTGTCTTTGTAGGTGAACAGTTGTCAAAGTACGCAGAATTTCGGCCTAGTTTTGTGATAACCATATACCTAATTACAAAAGACATAGTAGGTTTCTAAATTTATTTTAAAATATTCTGTTTTCCCCTTTAATCTGCGCAGTTATATCATTTTGTATATACATAGCAGTTGGTAAAAACGATTAAGTAGAGGAATTTTCCTGTCCGCAAGGAAGTGCGCTGTGCACGTGTTAGGTGCCGCAGCAACAAGGTGTTGTTGATGCTTAGTCAGCTAGTTTCTGGAGAAGCCTTCATAGTTCCTGCTTGTGAACCATTGATCTTGTTTGCGGGGGGAAAGGACGAGAATAGTTGACGGTCTGACTCCTGCAAAGGGAGAATGTGACTGTGGTCGTCGAAATTCCGTGCAACTTACATTTTATTAGCACCGCGCATACTGGGAGGCTGGCGCCGTCCTCCAACTTCGCACAAAGGAAGGAAAAGAAGAAAAACTTTGTTAGTAATATTTCCAAAGTTGGGAATCTTGAAAGGGGATCTCTTTTATTCTTTCTCCATTTTTATTCCATATTCTGAATGCAAAAATACAGTTGAATAGAGCAAGTAATAGCGAAATAACTATTTGTCCAAAGGGAGAAGTTTGTTTCTATGTGCAAGTACTACGAATTACACTGATTTGCCCAGGGCCAGTGTTGACACAGCAGGCATGATGGCTTGTTTGGTGCAGTAAAAGGGGGGGAAAACTTTATTGCATTTAAAAGATTGTAGTCTTCGGTATTCTTTTAGCATACCTAAATCACCTATTCATTATTGTTTTTCTTCCTTATTTATTGCTATTACCAGCCTCTTCATAGTAGCAACGACATCATTCATAATCACGAACTGACGTAATTGATTTCGAAATTATTACAATCAATTTATATTATTTGTGTTCATATTACTCAATACTAAATTTAAGATTATCCTTTATCTGTAGTGTACTCAAAACCCGGTAATTCCATTATCTTGTACGTACTTACTTTCTCCTCTAGTGTATTAATTTTTAATTCTTTCAAATATTACTTATGCATCATCCTAACGTCTATATATCTTTGGTTTAATGCAACCAAATTTAGCTGCCGCATAGACTACAAGGATCTGAGAACGCAAACGCAGTAGTATTAATACTGGCATGTAGTATGTATTTAGTAATAGTACATTCATTCATTCATTCATTCATTCATTCATTCATTCATTCATTCATTCATTCATTCATTCATTCATTCATTCATTCATTCATTCATTCGTTCGCACAGTTTTCTGCCCAAGGGGAGGTCTTTCATTGAAAACTCAGCGTTCTCCAATCTTTCTCACTTTTCGCCTTTCTCTTTTCCGCATACAATCCATATATCTTATTGCTGACTATAATCTGATATATTAATATGCCCCGAACTTTTCTCTCGTTCACCATTCGTTCCAGTGCATCCTTCAGTAAGCAGTTTTTTGTTAGCCATTGACCCATTCAATTTCTTTGTCTCTCGTAATCAGTTTCAGCATCATTCTTTCTTCACCTACTCGGTCTAGCACAGCTTCATTTCTTATTCTGTCTGTCCATTTCACATCCTCCATTCTTGTCCATATAAACAATTGGAATACTTCTGGTCGTTTCTCTTCACGTCGTTGTAATGTCAGTGTTTCCGTCCCATAAAATGCAACACTCCACACGAAGCACTTCACTAATCCTTCCTTAGTTCTTTTTTCAGAGGTCCACAGAAGATGCTGCTTTTTCTATTAAAAGCTTCTTTTGCCATCGCTATTCTTTTCACTTTCTGGCATCAGGTCATGTTATTACTAGCAGTACACCTCAAATATTTGAAGCTGTCCACTTGTTCCACTACCTCATTGTGCATTCGCACGTTTACCTTCTTTATTTTTCTTCCGATAACTATGATCTTCATCTTGTTTGCATTTATTGTCACCCTATACTGTTTACAATTGTGACTTATCTCCATTAGCATATCCCTTATTATCATCTCTTCCTTTGTCAACAACGCCATATCATCAACATATTTTACGCACTTTATTCTTATTCCTTCTGCCATCGTCCCTCCCATGTTCTGAAAACAGTTCTCCAGGCATTTGTTTCTGTATTTAAGTTTTAATCTACTTTCAATACACCAAAAAAAAATATATATGAGGGTACCGGTATTGTGTTAGTAACAGTGTGATAAGGTGTTAAATATTTTCGCCTTTAATATTAGGACCTTACTATAATAACTCCCATTTTGTCAACTATTTATCAGTCTTTTGTAATTATACTAGCTATTACACAGAATATTAAATTATACGTAGATTAAAAATATGCTTACGTGCTTTATATACATAACGTACATATACAACACACACACACACACATCACATACACATACGAATACACACAGACAAAATTCCTTCCTGCCTTTCCTCTTTATTTTTTTTTACTTCTCCTGCTTCTATATTATCTGCCTTTTCTATTTTTCTTCACCTTCTTCCCCTCTTTGTAGTTTTCTTTCCCCTCGAAGATTTTTTCTTAGATATATTCTGGTTTCTCACTCTCCGGTATTTTTTCATTGAATTTTACAATGTTTCGAAGTCTTTAATTTTGGTAATGCATAGTCCTCAACTTAGGTGACTAATTTATTTTTATCTTCATTTAATTATTGCGTATATTATATGTACTTTCCGATCTTTGCTTAATTTTTTAGAGTTCATTTTGGATTTTGTGACCTTAAATAGTGCTTAAATATCTCGTTTTAACTCTTTCAAGTCTGGATTAATGTGCGATTTGTTTTTAAGAATATTAGATTTTGGCAAAGTAACTGAAAATGTTGAAGTAAATGTGTTTTTTCAGAATATGTTTTTTTTTTTACTGTTGTATTCGGTATTTATATTTCTTAATTATTTTTAATTTTGGGAGAAATATAACATTGGTTAGTAGAGAACTGCAAATGCGTTTTTCCTTTGAAAATTTTATTAAACGAACTATAGTTGCAATGCATTTTGAATTTATTGAAATTCCATTACTTTATTGATGGATTGTTCATGTTTCACTCAATTACTAATGCATAAATTTGAAAGGCGTCAAATGGACAAACACTGATGTTTCGTTTTGTACAGAAATACTATTAATATTTTGTCTGTTCCATATTTCCATTGCCTCAAAATATTTCAAAAGATGAAGATATGTAATATTATTATTATTGTTATTATTATTATTATTATTATTATTATTATTATTATTATTATTCCTAGTATTTGTGATAATTACAATATCATGCGATTAGAAAAGAAATAGCTACAAATAACCTATTTTTAAACTCCACTCTTATCTTACGATGGTATTGATATGTAGTGCAAAACTTCGAATGTTCCTTCATCTGTGACATGGTACAAAATATTGAATATTTCCTATCGATGAAAGAGTAATGGAATGGAGAAAAATTCTCTCCGTTCCATTACTCTTTCATCGTATGATGACGCAGAATATTTGCATAGAAATATCATATGTACTTCGGTACATTATAATAATATATATTTCCTATCGAGGTGAACATGGTAAAATTCTTGTCATCATATATACGCAATATTTATGTCTTATAGTTCCAAAAACTGCCTTTTCTACTTTTTCAGTTTTTCAGGTATTTAAGAAAAACTCTTTCACTATATTTTGTGCTGGATCTTAATGAAGGATTGTGTTGTTTTGAAAGATATATTAAAAAACATATTTAGAAGTGAAATGAGGGTAATATAAATAATATAGACACGAAATTGGAATATGGAGAAGACAACTTTTGAAATGGACTATTGGGTAACGCAACATTTGGAATAAACACATCAGGATAAGACACGTTGTGGACCTGATGTAGGAACTTAACGGTTAAAACTGGTGCCCATAAGGAGAACAGTATAATAAAAATACCATGACTCGGGCTTTACCTAGAGTTTTATGTGTAAGCATAACTTTTGCGACTAACAATTAACGCATAGTACTACACCAAGCTGCTGAAAAACTCAGTACGAAAAAATCATCTACAAGGAATGACCAGGGAAACTGTCTGAAAATGTTATAGATATACAGTAGGCCACATGACATTTCCGACTTCATGGTCAATTTGACAGTAGGCTATCTTCTCTGACAGAATTTCATTGGGATGTTTCCGTTTTCTCTGTAGTTTAAAATACTCTGTCAACTCTCAGCCACTCTTTAATTTACAATATTGACAACACTTTTTATTTAAGGGACCTTTAGTAGAAACATTTTATTCACATTCTCAGATCATCATATTAATGTTCAACATTCACTTTCACACAAATAATTGTCATTACTGGAAGAAGCAGTAGGTTCGTTATTCACACTAATAACCTCATGGTAAAATAAGTCTGGTAGATCTTTCCAGAAATCTCCAAACTTTTTTTAGAAGATTTTCAACAACAATTAATTTTGCTCTTGTAATATGGTTTCTACATGCTTGAGGCACTGCAGGGTAGATTTTTTGTACTCTTACTGAATAGCCCTTTTCTACAACGCTCCTGTAATCGTACGAATCACAACGAAGGAATTTCTCCCCTCTGATTACTGCTTTTAAAAAATAAATCAGTCTTCTTTTAAGGAGAATACATAGCTGTAATATATATGTAACATAGTAACCTGTGAATAAATCGTGCTTTGGAATAAACAAGATAGATGACCGACTCTATTTATGAGGATAAGACAACTTTTGAAATGGCCCTGAAGTAGGCAAGTTTTGGAATAATCCTATTTGGGGATAAGGTAGCTTTTGGCATAAAACTAAATATTTCATCACAGTTTTAAATAAGATCAGATTTTTTTGGAACAGAAACGACATTAAAGTAGCTAGATGCTATACCATGGAATGAACTGGCATTGCTAACTCATTTTCCGATTTTTGAGGAGAAGGCAGGTCTTGTCATTATAGGACTCATTTACAAATCAATAATACAATTCTTGAATAATTTCCCCTTGAAATTATTCAAATCAGCTTCACAGAAAGCTATACCTGAAAGCTAGATTTGCATAACACAATTCATATTCTGTCGTTTTTTTTCTAAGTACAAAGACTATTAAACGTAAATGTCACGATAACGGCTAAAACTATTTATGGGGAAATAAGAGTGATAGAGGAAACTGAAATACAGAGAAAAGTCTTCCTCATAGCCACTTTGCGCAGACAATTCTCCGGATCGGTCCCTCCAATGGGATTTTCTGAGCTTGCTAAGGCAGACCTACAAATGGGCCACATATTTCTGTAGACATTTCCAGGTACCTGGAGATGCAGAATATGAAATTAATTGGTTCGCTCAGCCTTTGTTGGCTTGACCTGTGAAAGGTTCCAATAAATTCACATTTCCACTCTGGCTGTTCCTACATTAATCTCGACAGGAACTTTGAGGTGGACTGTGAGGTTCGGCAGAGGCGGACTGGCCAAAATGAGAGAACATAATTTTTTTTCACCAACATATCACGTTAATACGAGTAACTTTTACAAAGATACGAAAATACAGAACCTGATTAAACATATTATATACATGATGTTTCTAAATTAGACCACAAACTTTTGGATCGGATAGATAACCTTCTTTCAAACACTTTTTGTTAAGGAACTCATGGGCTCGGACTCTTCGTTTCAGTGCAGGAGTAGTTTAACGCTATCACAGAGTTTGTTTACTTCGTTGGCTCAGTACCATTTTTCTATCCTGTTTGTTTATTTCGTGAGCTTGGTATCATGCATAAATCCAATTTGATTACTACCTCTGGTAAGTTGCTTTTGGTACTTAGTACCAGTCTTCGACTCGTTCTGTTGACTGCTTCTTCTCGGTCCAGTAAAAGTCTTCCTTGGTTACAAAATATTGCATTTTGTTAACTACGGCAAACATGGAGTGTTACATACAGAATGAGTTGGCGGACATGCATTTGGCGTACGGGGCAGCATTTGGTTCTGCCCTTGCGGCTTGGTGGCTTTACCAGCAACAGTTTCCAAACCAACGGGTTTCTCATCACAATATATTTACCAGAATTCATCGCAGACTTCGTGAACAGGACTCATTCGATAGACGAGCAGAGGGTCATGGATGACGGCATTCTACTCGAACTCCTGAGACCGAGGAAGCTGCGCTGCGGTTTGTCGAGAACAATCCTTCAGTGACTAAAAGAGCTATCGCTCACAATTCAACATTAATCATTGCACGGCCTGGAGAATTCTACAGGAACAGTTGTTGAATCCTCATCATCTTGCAAAGGTCCATGCTACTAAGCCAGGTGACTATCCATTGCGACAGGAATTTTGTACTTGGTATTTGAACCAAACTGCAGTCCAACCATAGTTTGCAACCCGTGCGTTATTCACAGATGAAGCATGCTTCATACGTGAGGAATTGTTTAATTCCCGTAATTAACATGTTTGGGCTTTCGCAAACCCCATGCCACGTTTGTGCGATCGCATCAAATCAGATTTGGTGTCAATTTGTGGACAGGGATTGTGAATGACTTCCTTGTGGGACCATACCTTTTGCTGCGATGACTCACCGCCAATAATTACTTGGTATTTTTGCAAGAAGTTATGCCTGAGCTACTGCACCCACTTCCTCTTAATATCAGATAAAGAATGTGGTTTCACATGGCGAGGCACCATCTCATTTTGAGAATGAAGTACGTAATTATATGAGAGCTACATTCGGTGATCAATGGATAGATAGGTCGAGGTGGACCCGCGCTCATCTAACCTTACTCCGCATGATTTCTTTTTGTGGGGCCAGATGACGTCTGTGGTTTATGAAACCCCTGCTGACTCTGAAGAAGACATTGCAGCACGCATAGTCTGCGCAGCAGCTGAAATAAGATAAATGCCTGGCGTCTTTGCAAGGGTACGATGACACGTCGATGCAATGCTTGTCTGGAAGTCAATGGACGTGTGTTCTAGCACTTGTGGTAGTGATGAGACAGTAAAGCAGTGGACCCATACTGCTAATTTAACACTAAAGTGAGTGTTTTTCTTTTTTCTGTCGGTTTAATTTCTTTGTGTTTTTCTGTATATTTGGGTTAATAAATTGCGCCTGTAACATTAATAATTTTATTCACTTTTAACGTAACTAATTACTTCAATCCTTTTCTGTACGATCGATGTAATGACATAAACCTCTCTTGCTCTGAAAGAAAGTGTCGCAGCTCATGGGTTCCTTAACAAAAATTGTTCCAAGGAAGATTATCCATCAGATCCAAAAGTTTGTTGGTCTAATTTAGAAACACTCTGTATATTACAGATAGTGTCTCATAAGTAATGTAGGTTTTGGAGGAAAATTTTAGTTGTTTTTTGTAACAAGGAATTAATCTGCTCTGGAAAGTAAAGTCCATTAGATTCCATGGTCTTCAGCCACCTTTAAACGAGGTGTGTTATCCGCCGATGGTACAAGTTTCTGAGCTTTGTTGCAAAGAATTCGGTGATACCCATTTAAACGACTTCCAAGTTTTGGAAATTTTTCCACTCATGAAGTGGGCCATGGATCAAAACAGATGGTTATCTGAAGGCACAAGATTCGGGCTATATACCGGTTGTGGTAGCAATTCAATTTCTCCCATTTACTGATTTTTTGTTTGTTTGCCATGGTGAGATCTCGCTTTGTCCTATTGCAAGAAATTGTATTTCGTCGGATACCTACCTCTCTCTCTCTCTCTCTCTCTCTCTCTCTCTCTCTCTCTCTCTCTCAAAACTTCATGAACTCGTTCTAGCTGCTGAGAATAAAAATCCGCATCAACTGCATGTTCGTCTGTAACAAACGTCTAGTGAATCACACCTTAAAAATTCCACCAGACACATAACATTACTTTGGGACAGAACCGATTTTGTTTAACGACGACTTTAGCAGGCTGACTGGGATCGTGCCACTGTTTTGAGGTGTTAGGGTTGCGATAATGCACCCATTTTCATAACATGTGACATTTCTGTAATAAATATATAACCTGATGACCGATATCCACTCTGCGTTGAGTTGTTCAGGTGTCAGACAATTCATGAGGTACAGATCTATAACTTGTGTATAATTTTTTAAAGCATATAAATGTGGAGATTTATTGTATCTTTTGTACCACCAAGTTTTTTTTTTTAGAACTTACGATTTTCTTCCAAAGCTTTGCGTGTATTCTCGTTATTCTATAGGCTACTGTAATTAATGATAAAATACGTACCAATTGTATTATTAATATCGCCATTGAATTAAAACAAATATCAAAAATAAAATTAATATACCTGGAATTTTTGTAGTAATCTGTTTATGGCTATTTGGTATGATAGGACATATTCCCTAAAGTAATTATTTATATTTTGTAATTTAATATTTTTGTATTACTATCTTCGTTACTAAGATTAAAAATTATTATTGGACATGTTATTGGTGTATATATGTCTGTTAATTGTTCTGAATGCGAGCGAAGTGTACATCGTTAATTACATTGGGTGTATTGTAATCACATTAAAGTGTTGACGTCAGTTTAAAGTATATATACTTTCACCTAACACACCAGCCTCTGGTTTAGAGGTGGAATATGAAAGATTGATTGTTCGGCGCAAAGCTTTTCCGTAATTTGCTTTGAATAATGAAGCACATTTTGAACCGACGCGTTCACGAGTGCAAATTGTAGGCACAACGCGGAGGGAGAACTCACATTTTTGTGAAATGAGTTTTTCTCAGGCGGCCTTGATTCTCGAAGGCGGTGGTGACTGTTCAAATGCGTCTTCATTTTATCTGCAGCCCGTGTGATGAACCGAAATTATATTGTACATTACGTATTAAATTGGAAAACGTTTCCCCCTACAGAAATCCTCTTTAAAATGAAAGTAATGAAAGTTAAATTTTCCACTTAAAAGTTTGTAGTCAGACAAATTTTCTTATAATGCCCCTGATTCTTCTCTTTCATCCTTTCTGTCTGTCAACCCATGTTTCTGGTTAGATAAAGTAACAAATGATTATGGGTCTGCAAATAATACTTAAATTATCGGAATTGCCCGTTTTATTGACTTTGTCATTAGATACACCACATAGGCCTACAGTAATAATGTAGGCTTACGCAATCTACTTGTCTAGCAAACAGGACTAGAACGCTACACATTAGTTTCGACTAATACTATACAGTAATTACATTAATAATAAAGATATTTCGTTTATCGAAGAAACCATTAATAACAAAAGATTACAAAGGCTTAGTCATAAATAAAACTGTCTACATACAAATTAATTAGATTTGCATTCAAGACATTCCTGTACTATCTAAAAGTTCTGTTAAAGAGCATATCTTTTAATTTAGTTTTGAGAACTCTAATATTACTGATACTTGTAATGCTACGAGAAATTTTATTAAAGTATCATACCCACAAAAACATGACTATTACAAGTCTTGGTTAATCTATTGCTACTAATAGGTTACTTGAGGTTATTTCTAGTCTTATGACAATGTGCAGTATTACCACAAACATATTCGTGTAAATTTTCATTTGCGAACATTATACAGTGCGTTTCAAAAGTCACGCATATTTTCTGCTACAGCTAAATGGAAATGTTTTTCAAAAAACGCTCGGACACGTCAAACAGTATATTTTAAAAGTCACGTTTTTACAAAAAGAAACCATTCTTGACATCATTGTTGTGCGAATTGTGACGTCATCGGATACATTTTTAAATAACACTCTGTATTTTTCTGTATACCATCTGAAAGATTTTATTATTCTCCATGGTTACACAAGCTATCAATTGTTTTATACAACAAATGTTGGAATGGTAATAAAATAAATAGTTGAATTTCCTGGTGTTATGGAAACAGTTTATTAGTTTATTCTTAGAAATTAACAGAAAATAACGATATTAAGTGAAAGGGAGAGAATTGAGATTTTAATGACGATTGGATATGATGACTGGAAACGTACACAAGATGAAGTATGTGCACTTTTCAATTAAACACATCCAGATCGGCCTCCTGTTTATCAATCTACTGTGAGTATAATACAAAACAAATTCAATGAAAATGGACATGTGAGAGATGTCCAAAGATCTGGTAGACCATCATCAACTACTGAAGAATTGGAGCTAGACATTTTGATAACAGTGAAAGATAATCCACATTCTTCACTTACTGAATTACAATCTACATTTTATGTATCGAGAACAACCATCTGGAGACTGCTGCGTCGTAATAAATATCGTCCTTATAAAGTGCAGCCCTTGCAGGAGCTATTGGAAGATGATGGAGACAGAATTCTGTGAGGCAATGACCAACCTCTGCAATAGAGACCTCAATTTCGTATCAAGCTTGCTTTTCTCTGACGAATATACATTTTGTCTGAATGGAGAAGTGGATAGAAAAAATTACAAATACTGGTCAGAAACTAACCCACGCTGGATGGTAGAAACTCGCACGCAATTTCCCCAGAAGATAAATGTATGGGCAGGGCTTCTAGGATGTAGAGTTGTGGGCTCCTACTTTTTTATGATACACATAATGGGGACCGGTATTTAGAATTTCTTCGTGAAGAGTTAATACCAGCCCTTGCCGTTCTTCACCCAAACCTCCACGATCCAGACTTACCTAATGATTCCATCTGGTATTCGAGTGTAGGCTTTCACGGTCGGCGTCAATAGGAGAAAAATTTTTTCGGGCTCTCAGGCCGTGGTCCGTTGGTTGTGTGACCAAACGTTTCGTTCACTGCTGCGGTGAACATCTTCAGTGGTGTAGAGTACTGGTGCGGCTGGTTCTGACGTCAATTTCCACATCTAGGAAACCTAATCTTAATTGAAAATAAAGATATGTGTGAAAAATTGTAATAGAATAATTATAAAATATTACTTTGGTAAACAATTTTAGCTTAAATTTTCAAATAACATAGTCACACTTACAAAACGTTTTCTTACAACCAACCCGACTATATGGTAGTGTAGTCTGGGTATTAAGTAAGAGACACAGGGAGTTAGTACAAATTATATTTTTGTGAACCCTCTTTGGTTTTGCAAGTAATATCTTGAAATTAGACAAAATTGAAAGTATAAAATACAGTAAAAGGTATAAAAAATATACCACCAAAGTTGACACAGACACTTGAAAATAGTTGATAAGAACTGAATTCCTAAGTTGGCACTTAAATACAGTGACATCTGGGACTCCCTCGACGAAAATGAAAGGATGAAGACCACCTTCAGGAGTAGGAGAAGGAACAGGCCTAGGCAAACCTAAACCGTAGACATTCGATGATGATTAAATATGAAAGTTGTACTACGATCTTTTCGGGCTATGAAGTGCCCATTGCATTTGCTGTATTGTATTTTCGTGAAAAAATGGCGTCTGTCTATATCTTTTATTCTATTTTTTTTTAACTTTATTGGGGAAGTAGAGATGATTTTGAAAATAAATGACCGTAGGTTAATCAACTTTGTTATTGAAAACTGAAATGACATTCGTTTAAGCCCTGCCAAGACTCTGGAATTCGTTACCTGCTAGCATCAGGGACTGTCAAAATAAAATTGAATTCAAACGCAAACTTACTAGGCACTTGGTAAGTAATTGATTTCTTGTAAATAGTTTCCTTAATCTATCACAAAATATATCAATGTCCAGTAATTTCAACACTATACAATTTTGTTATTCTAGGTTTAATTTGTAATTCAGTAAATATAAAATATTCTTTGTTTTTCTGTAATAAATTAACTGGCTTTCATTAGTCAGGTAATCTTTTCGTACTTTGATTTTTATTGTAATTGTAATTGTTAATTTAATACTAATTGTAATTTTATTTGTAATTGTAATTGTAAATTTAATACTAATTGTAATTTTATTCTTCATATTATAGTTGGAATCCCCTGGTAGAGGGGCAGAGAAGGCCTGACGGCCTTATCTCTACCAGGTTAAATAAATAAATACTGAATACTAATTCGATGAACTTTTTAATATAACCTCTACGGTTTCATAAGGAAACTTTCATATCAGCCTCTCTCTCATGTTTGTGCTCACAGAAAAAAGAGCGATGAAAGATATATCTGTTGCGGAATAATTGCATAAGTTTTTACTGAATTAAATACGAGGAGAGATTATATGTGCTTCTATTCAGAACGAAGTATATCAGATTGTAAGGCAATGACTAGACTTCCACTCGTATTCACAGAAAACATTAAATTAGTATGTAAGCTATTCAAATTACGTTCCTGAGAATAATGAATGCTGGAACGAACAAGGTTACATTAGGATTAAAAATATGAAGACCACTTAATATCTATCCGCTCATTGCATTGGTGCCGTTAAAGAACACTGAGATAATTTAATTCCACATATCAAAGGATGCCAGAAAGAAGAATTCCAATGTTAATACTGTAAATGAAGCCAAAAGAAAATATATGTACCCAGTTCAATCATCACAATTATGACGTCCTGACGGCGCGACGTGGGCGATACGAAACAAGCAAAACTCTTCATAATGTGCAGTGTTAGCCGAAAGGTTAGGTGAGAGCGTCAACTTTCAACGCCAGAGATGTTGAGCCTTTGTACTGAACAAAGACTGTTCGGGGCATGGTTTAAAGAGTTAACACCATTTTCCCTGCCAGCATTCCGCCAAAGACTCGTTACCATCAACATCACTTGCTCACATTATAAGAAAATGAAGAAAATCAGCATCATAATAAAAATGGATCATATTCAGCATCATTCATAAATTAGTCATAATCACAGATTATCACCACCACCATCACGAATTCATCATTACCTTCTCAAATTCTACATCACCACCATCGCAAATTGGTCATCAATGTCAGCACAAACTGAACATCACACATTGATAATTATCATCATTACAAATATTTATAGGTACCATATGTCGCAAAGTGACTATTCTATAGCATATTCGTAAACATCGTCCCTTCACATAATGCTCATCATCAGCATCACATATTAGCCATTATCACCATCATATACTGGTCATCATCACTTCCATAGTATATTAGTGAACATTACCTCATTATATATGGCTCATTACAAGCATTATATATTGGTCATCATCACCAACATTACATATGGGTTATAATCATCAACATCCCTATCGGTCGTCAACACCATCACATATTGTCATAATTATTACCGTTACATATTAGTCATAATCACCACCATCACATATTATCGTAATTACCACCAACACATATTGTCACAGTTACCACCAACACATATGGTCATAATCACTACCATCACATATTGTAATAATTACCACCAGCACACATTGTCATAACTACCATCATCACATATTGTCATAAATACTACATCACATATTGTCATAATTACTACCAACATATATTGCCATAATTACCACCAACACATATTGGTCATAATTGCCACCAACACATATCATAATTACCACAAACACATATTATCACAATTACCACAAACACATATGGTCATAATCACTACCATCACATATTGTAATAATTACCACCAGCACACATTGTCATAACTGCTATCATCACATATTGTCATAAATACTACATCACACATTGTTATAATTATTACCAACACATATTGGTCATAATTACCACCAACACACATTGGTCATAATTACCACCAACACATATTAGTCATAATTACCACCAACACATATTGGTCATAATTATCACCAACACATATTGGTAATATTACCACCAACACATATTGCCATAATTACTGCCATCACATATTGTCATAATTACCACCAACACATATTGTCATAATTACCATCAATACTTACTGTCATAATTACCACCAACGCATATTGCTATAATTATCACCAACACATATTGTCATAATTACCACACCACAAACACATATTCGTCATAAAAGCCACAATCATATATTGATCATAATCACCACCAATACATATTGTTATAATTACCACTAACTTACTTACTGTTATACCACCAATACTTATTGTCATAATTACAGACCACCAACACATATTGGTCATAATTACCACCAACACATATTATCATAATTACCACCAACACATATTGTCACAATTACCACCAAAACATATTGTCATAATTACCACCAACACATATTGTCATAATTACCACAATCACATATTAATCATAATCACCACCAACACAAATTGTCATAATTGCCACCAATATTTACTGTCATAATTGCCACCAATATTTACTGTCATAATTACCACCAACACATATTGTCATAATTACCACACCACCGACATATATTGGTCATAATTGCCACAATCACATATTGATCATAATCACCACCAACACATATTGTTATAATTACCACCAATACTTACTGTTATACCACCAATACTTATTGTCATAAATACCACCAACACATATTGTCATAATTACACACCATCAACACATATTGTCATAATTGCCACAATGACATATTAATCATAATAACCACCAATACATATCGTCAAAATTACCACCAATACTTACTGTCAAAATTACAACCAATACTTACTGTCATAATTATCACCAACACATATTGCCATAATTACTACCAACACTTTTGTCGTAATTACAACCAATACACATTGTAATAAGTACCACCAACACTTGTCATAATTACCATCAAACACATATTGACATAATTACAGTCATCACATATTAATCATAATCACCACCATCACATATTGCTCATAATCATCACCATCACATATTGTCGTAATTACCACCAACGCATATTGTCACAGTTACCACCAACACATATGGTCATAATCACTACCATCACATATTGTAATAATTACCACCAGCACACATTGTCATAACTACCATCATCACATATTGTCGTAAATACTACATCACATATTGTCATAATTACTACCAACATATATTGCCATAATTACCACTAACACATATTGGTCATAATTGCCACAAACACACATTGTCATCACCTCCAACACATATTATCACAATTACCACCAACACATATGGTCATATTCACTACCATCACATATTGTAATAATTACCACCAGCACACATTGTCATAACTGCCATCATCACATATTGTCATAAATACTACTTCACATATTGTTATAATTACTACCAACACATATTGGTCATAATTACCACCAACACATATTGGTCATAATTACCACCAACACATATTGGTCATAATTACCACCAACACATATTGGTAATATTACCACCAACACATATTGGTAATATTACCACCAACACGTATTGGTAATATTACCACCAACACATATTGCCATAATTACTGCCATCACATATTGTTATAATTACCACAAACACATATTGTCATAATTACCACTAACACATATTGTCATAATTACCACTGACACATATTGTCATAATTGCCACATTCACATATTGATTATAATCATCACCAACACATATTGTCATAACTACCATCAATACTTACTGTCATAATTACCACCAATGCATATTGCTATAATTATCACCAACATATATTGCTATAATTATCACCAACACATATTGCTATAATTAGCACCAACACATATTGCTATAACTATCACGAACACATATTGTAATAATTACCACACCACCAACACATATTCGTCATAATTGCCACAATCACATATTGATCATAATCACCACCAACACATATTGTTATAATTACCACCAACACATATTGTCATAATTAGCACAATCATATATTAATCATAATTACCACCAACACAAATTGTCATAATTGCCACCAATACTTACTGTCATAATTACCACCAACACATATTGTCATAATTAGTAGTAGTGGTGGTGGTGGTGGAAGTGGTGGTGGTGGTGGTAGTAGTGTTGGTGGTGGTAGTGGTGGTGGTGGTAGTGGTGGTGGTGGTGGTAGTAGTGGTGGTGGTGGTGGTGGTGGTGGTGGTGGTGGTGGTAGTAGTGGTGGTGTTGGTAGTGGTGGTGGTAGTAGTAGTAGTGGTAGTAGTAGTAGTGGTAGTGGTGGTGGTGGTGGTGGTGGTGGTGGTGGTGGTGGTGGTAGATTTAACCTGGTAGAGATAAGGCCGTCAGGCCTTCTCTGCCCCTCTACCAGGGGATTACAACATTAACATGAACAATAAGATTAAAAATTAAAGTACGACAAGAATACCTGATTAATGAAAGCTAGACATTTTATCATAGAAGTTAAGAACAAAGAATATTTTTGTATTTACTAAATTACAAATTAAACCTACAATAACAAAATTCTATAGTGATGAATTACCGGTTATAGAAATATTACCACACCACCAACATATATTGTCATAATTACCACACCACCAACACATATTGGTCAGAATTGCCACAATCACATACTGATCATAATCACCACCAACACATATTGTTATAATTACCAACAATACTTACTGTTATACCACCAATACTTATTGTCATAAATACCACCAACACATATTGTCATAATTACACACCACCAACACATATTTTCATAATTAGCACCAACACATATTGTCATAATTGCCACAATCACATATTAATCATAATCACCACCAATACATAGTGTCAAAATTACCACCAATACTTACTGTCATAATTACCACCAACACATATTGCCATAATTACCAGCAACACTTTTGTCATAATTACAACCAATACACATTGTAATAAGTACCACCAACACTTGTCATAATTACCATCAAACACATATTGACATAATTACCATCATCACATATTGATCATAATCACCACCATCACATATTGCTCATAATCACCACCATCACATATTGATCATAATTACCACCATCACATGTTGATCATAATCACCACCGTCACTTATTGGTCATCGCCACCATTATTACATATTGATCAATATCACCACCATCACAAATTGATCATAATCACGACCATCACTTATTGGTCATAATCACCACCATCACATATTGGTCATAATCACCACCATCACATATTGATCATAATCACCACTATCACATATTGGTCATCGCCACCATTATTACATATTGATCATTACAACCGTCAAGCATTGATCATTATTACAATTTCACAATTCTCATTATTACAATTACACTATGGTCATCATCACAATCGCATATTGGTCATAATCACAATAACACATTGGTTACTATCACATATTGGTCGTCAACTCATCACTATCAGTTTCGGTGCATTATTCCTACATCGAGAACTCTAATGTCGGTATTCTCAAATATCGAATTATAAGCCATAAAAAGGCAGTATTTTTTACTAGATAGAAAACGAAGCAATTCAGAATTTTTTCTTCCTTCCTCTTGATTCTCAACCTGAACCCAGGTCTTGGTTTTTCTCTACCGAAAGCTAGACAAACGTATTGTGCAGCTTTCGTGATTTTGGACATCATGTACTGTATGTGACATTCACCAAAGACAACACAGGACATTACATTGGCAGCGAACATCCTTTCTATGCGTAGGATTTCTATCCACGTCCATGCCTTCTATACAGCATTAAACCTGCTTTTAAACCATTGTGTACACCAGGGCTGGGCACATTACGTGATTCTGAGAAATGAGCGTTGTGTGCTTTAAAGACCGGTCCTTGCGAGCGTGGTGACGTATGCATACTGTACGTCATTCAGTGTCAATACAGTGGTGACTCTGCAGTATGATGGCGAACTTTGAAGACAGAGCTTCCGCTCATACATTAAAGCGGCTGATAAACATGATAATGATGATGATAAGTACTGTATCACAGAATATTCCGAAATGTCATTAGTAATGCAGTATTTTTTTAATATAATCTAACTGATTAAGAAGTTCAATATCCAACGGCATTATTCTTTACAACATGCTACTGAATATGACAAATATGTTGGTAATGAA
Organism: Periplaneta americana; assembly: GCF_040183065.1. Classification (NCBI taxonomy): domain Eukaryota; kingdom Metazoa; phylum Arthropoda; class Insecta; order Blattodea; family Blattidae; genus Periplaneta; species Periplaneta americana. Next base: position 147,693,770 of record NC_091124.1, on the reverse strand, counting down.
CGCCGTAAATTAATACAACAACTTAAAGAAAATGTTTCTCAGGTACTTTATATCAGAATCTTTTTTGATATTTATATTGCATTATAAGTTATTATACATTTAGTAATATATAATTTTAAATTATACAAGTATTATATTATACCACACTATAGTATGTTACAGTTTATGATATCGTATCATATCATATGTCATATTATATTATATTATATTATATTATATTATATTATATTATATTATATTATATTATATTGTATCGTAGATTATATTAAGTATTAACAGGATGATAATAATGCACTTAGTGAATCGGATATGAGAATTAGCTACAAAATTTGCCACGAAATTGCAAGAGAATTGAAAACATCCAACGAAGATGAATTCAACAAGCGATGTTTAATTATATTGGCAGATGAACTCTGTCCACAACAACTAGGGAAGTGGAAGCCATACGCCTGTCTCGTAAAACCGTGGTGAGGAGATTGCAGTACGTGCGTATGGGTTATGTAAATAGGCCTAATGATTTGTGTGTGTGTGCATAGAGCGAAGTTTATTCCATTAAATTAGTAAGAGTGTTACAAAATCTGTAATGTACATTGGATTGATGTAATATCCTTATAAACTATTATATGCTGACAGACTGAATGACTAGAACAACCGTGGCTCTTGTTATATTAATGCAGGGAAGATAGCTGTAATGCGAGTCCGCCACTGCGTGAGCGTTCTGCTCTGGCTTGGAATTGAAGTGCCTTGCGGAGCGAGAGCAACTCTGGCCGGATATATGGAGCCGCTCTCATGCCCGGCCCTGGTGTACACAAACGCTAGCCAACCAAATGCCTGTACCACAAAAGTCTGTTGCTCTGTCGAGGATAGGTGTCATGCAGAACAGAACGCCCACTCTACTCTGATCAAATTCATTTGTAGTGTTACGATAATGTAGAAGCCTATATAGAGTGATTTAGTGGGAAAGTTATTATACTGGAAGGTAATAGTGTCCTTTTTAAGGTATGCAACAGCTTGCAAGCTGGAAAAGTAGATATGAATACCCTTCCGCTAGCTGGGAAACATGTGACATTATTTTTGGTAATACAATACATCTGCATTAAAGTTGTAAGGAAAATAGGCTTATTGTTAAGACGCATGCGTTTTCAGCTGAATTTTTGTGCTACTTTGGTGCGAAAAACAACGTGGTGTGTTGTAGGTAAAGTTGATGAATATCTTCATGCAGAGGTTGAGATACAAGTTAGAAATAATTGTGTACGGTACTGTGAAAACTGAGTCATTGGGTACAACAGGATGATAATTTCACAGGAAATTCCCTGATAGTGGTATTTCCTTTAGAACGACAATATACAGGAATGTAAGCCAACAGTTATCAGTAGGTCAGTCTTGCATAAAAAAAGAAAAAGAAAAGCATGTTGCGTAGTCGGCTAATAGAATAGAAGTTACAGAAAACAGAAAATCTCTTTCATTATCTCATCCAGTTTTATTTGTAGCTTTTAGGGAAAGATGAAAGTGCATAAATAAAATTCTCACACTTTAGATCAACTTTTGTTTCGTTATTTAACGACGCTGTATCAACTACTAGGTTATTTAACGCCTATGGAATTGGTGACAGCGAGATGGTATTTGGCGAGACGGGGTCGACAATTCTTCATATGAGCCGTTGAGAGCAGAAGTGGTGTAAATCAAAAATGGGTAATGAGGGTTAAAGTAAACATTCTGTAAAATACAGCGCAAAGTAGCAATTAATATTCAATTTAAACTATTAGTAGTCAATGGACAGCACTAAGGACATATTAATTGCTACTTTGCGCTGTATTTTACAGAACGTTTACTTAAACCTCATTACCCAATTTTGACTCATACCACTTCTGCTCTGAACGGCTCATATATTACTTGACATTCGCTTTATATTTCGGGAAAACCTCGGAAAAACTCAACCAGATAATCAACCTAAGCTGGAATCGAACCCGCGTCCTAGCGTAGCTCCGGAACATTAGGCAAATGCGCTACAGCCTGAGCCACGTCGGTGGGTTTGGAGGAACTGAGAGACGTTAATGGCACAGAAATTTTTCTCATAAGCTCATAAGATCTCGTCCTCATAGATCCAGATTTTGTAAGGAGGTGTCAAGTATGTCAGAGAACATTTAGGCCTACAGTAACTGTAAGTACTGTTAATGTACGAGAGTCATTTGAAAAGTGAGTGCCGGGTAATTAATAAATAGAAGCAAAAGTTTTGTGGATATGGAAGTCAGTCAACCGCTGGCACATTATGCTTAATTCCGTAAACTCAGCACATTTTCACCCTCAAAGCCCGATTGCGCTATGTAAGATCCATATGCCCTTTGAACAAGTCTTCTCCATTCATCGCTAACAAGAGGTCGGAGAAATGCTGATGAAATGATGCAGTAAATGAATGTTGACGGATGCCAGTATCGGGGAAATGGCAGAACCCCCGAGAATCGCCTCAACTTTTCGCAACAAGTGCCACTATGAACTTTCAGTAAAAAAATCCAGGCCCAATCGGGACTCGAACCCAAATTGCTCGGGTTAGAGACTGATGGTCAAGACTATCCAGCCACGGCATGTTCAGCGTAGGCAATTCTAGCCTTCAAATGAGGAACAACAGTGACATACAGGGTGGTTCAAAACCTCTGCGACAAATTCTGAGGAGTGATAGATCTAACAATAATGAACCCTTTTTGTTAAACAACATATGTCTTTTAATGCGTCGTTTTGAAGTGACCGTTGAAAATGTTTTTGCGTGGGCGTCCGTCAATGTATGCAAATGTGTGCATCTTTGTTTGTTGGTTTGTTTGTTTGTTGAGATGTTTGTAAGAGACAAGAAGGGTTGTTGTTGTTTGTTTACGTTTAATGTTTTATACCTTTTCCTTCCAGTTCAGTTCAGTGCAATCATCAATTGAGAATGGATGTCTACGCGGTCTTTCACCAATGCGCCGGAGACGAAGAGACCCATCGTCTCGAAGGCGCTGATAAAGTCGAGCAAACATTGTGTGGTGAGGGTGATTTCTGTTTTGAAACAGTTGTTCGTACATGTGGTGAGCTCTTCTTCCGTTTCCGCGAGCCTCCCTATAACACATCACCATATCGGCTAACTCGGGAAAAGTGTAGACATCCATTCGCAATTCAAGATTAGACTGAACTGAAAGGAAAAGGTATTGAACATTAAACGTAAACAAACAACAATAACCCTTATCGTCTCTTACAAACATCTCAACAAACAAACAAGGGTGTACACATTCGCATTCATTGACATACGCCCGCGCAAAAACATTTTCAACGGTAACTTCGAAACGACGCATCAAAAGACATAGGTTGTTCAACAAAAAGAGTTTCTTATTGTTAGATCTATCACCCTCAGTGTCTGTCGCAGAGGTTTTGAATCACTGTAGAATATATTTTAAGGTACATTTATACGGGTTTAGAAACCGTTTGTGACTTCTCGTCTCTAACCTGGGTCGAGAAAACTAGTGAGAGAGCGCATGCGTGAAAGTTCTCATAGATTGGAGAAAATACGGCCAGAACTTAGTAAACATGGATTCGCTTTTAGAAGAAGATGTTGCTATTGTGACTGACGTGCTTTGTAAGGAACTATGTTCAGATCTGAAAAATCGTCAGATGAGAAGAAAAATGTGCATAAGGAGCTGGATACTGTATCGTAGTGTGTTTTTGTTGGCGATGAGGCCTTTCCCCTGACAACGTATCTAACGAAGCTGTTTGCAAAAAGGAATTGAAGTATAGAGCAAAGGTCTTTAATTACTATGTCTCAATAGCACGTAGGGTTGTAGAAAATACTTCGACATCAGCATTTTAGTAAGTCGTTTCCGCATGCTTTTGCGCCCACTTCCCTTAAAACTGAAAAACGTGATTTCAATTGTCAAATTGTATCTCTTATGTTAACTCTGGAATGAATGATTGAGTGATGTGATGTAGATACAGGCAGTGTTATGCCTGGAAAATGGAGAAATGAACAAAGCTGTTTGCAAAATTTTACACGATAGAAATTTCAAATGAGGACATGGCAAAACGAGTCAAATATTGTGAATATTTCAACGGAGAAAGTGCTGTGCCTTGGAAATTAGAAATGATATGATCAGAATAATGTCCCGCGCCGTGGCGTCGTGGTCTAAGGCAGCCTGCCTAGGACTCCCGGTACGGAATGCGCTCTGGTTCGAGTCCTCATAGGGGAAGAAATTTTCTCATGGAAATTTCGGCCAGTGTATGGGACCGGTGTCCACCCAGCATCGTGATGCACTTTGGGAGCTACGATAGGTAGTGAAATCCGATTACGAAAGCCAGCTATAATGGCTGGGGGGATCATCGTGCTAACCACACGATACATTCATTCTGGTTAGATAATCGTCCACCTCAGCTTCGTCATGTGGACGTGAGGCCAGCAGCCGGCTGGTCGGTAATGGTCCTTCATGAACTACCGTGCCTATGATGATGATGATGATGATGATGATGATTATTATTATTTTTATTATTATTATTATTATTATTATTATTATTTAAAAACGATTTCTAATAATTAGGAGTCCTCAAACTAGCAACGGTTCCCGCCAACTTGTGTTCTCAATTGACGTCGATGCATTTTAACATAGGGTAATAGTAATCTATTTCGAGCAGGCATCACCGAAGCTCGTACTATTGGTTTTCTCTCTTATCTAACATGCATACGCATTACAAGAATTGCAGATCTTCATATGCTGTAAGTGCATCGACGCAGTGTCTAATTCAAACTTTCGATCACTTTCTCTGCTTATAAATCACTTATCGCCTTCTAATGCTCGAATTTCAAATCTGATGGCAGATATGATCATCTCTGGACCACCCAGTACTAAACGCGTAATGCAAAGTGGTACATTTGTTTACTTCCAGAAGAAGACAAATACGCAGTCTTTAGAGGATCGTTCGGAATGCAGTAAGTTAGAAGGCTGCTGAATGTGAAATATAGACAGTGTAGCAAGTGCTGGGACCTTTCGTTACATCGGATTCCGTCGCAGGGAGTCACGCTCCACAATGGAATCAGTCAATTGAATAGCTGAGCACTTCTGATTGAGCGATAAAGCAGCCTTTCAATATGCCGAGCGCAAACTCACGAAACTACTGTTATTTTGAAATGAAGTCTGCAATGTGTTGAGTGAGATTAACTATTGTTCCTCTATAGGAAGCTAACGCCTGCACGGCTGAGCAGTGTTGGAATTGCTGGTCCTTTTTACGTTCGGAGAGACGGGCTCGATTCCTACTCGAAAATGTAAGATGGAGAAAGCAAACAGAATTTATGAATGCTTAAACGATTTTGTTTGGAATAATAGTACCTTGCCAAACGAGTAAAATACCTAGCGTGCAAAAGTGTTGTCAAGACAGTGCTCACCATAGCTGTAAAAACAAGGAATGACATTCAAGAATGAAACATAATATAATTGAAATTTCAGAAATGAAAGTTATACATAAACCTATAAAAATAGATATACAACGTGAGTAAAAAAATTCAGCCTATGTTGGAATGAATTCTAGGCCGTAAAATGAAGCCATTTCTTTGACGTACCGCAGCTAAAGGCTGGTTCACAATAAACCGGGAACTAGAACCAGAATGAAAACGAGAAGCAGAGGACGTGAATATGAAAATGTTTGATTCACAATAAACCGAGAACGTAGACGGCTATGCATATCGATATGTAAAGTCAATATTACGCATTCTGATGTTATTTGTGTATAATTGACCAATCACGTTCTCTCATGAGTACAAGGCATCCAACATAAACACAGGTTAACCAACTTCGAAATTTCAACTGAAACATTTCATTAGGTACGGTACTATAAATATGCCCATGGATCTTTATTATGACAACCTATTTTAAGTCTACCATAACGTAAAGTAATTAGAGAAGAAACATTTGTAATAGAACAAAAATGAACACAACAGTAGTTATTGAATTGAAGCATGAATATGTAGTGTGTAATACAACCAATATAGTAATACAATATGATTCGCTTCCGATCGGTGTTCAAAGATGCAGCTATTGAGACACGTATTCTCCTTCATTTTCTCATCTTTATGCGAGGCGCGCCACTTATCGTAAACATGAGGATTTTCCTCAACGCTCAATATTAGAATCTCATCAAATAAAACTTGCTCCATGATGAACAGCACAGAACAAAATAATGCATAGGTTATGTCACGAACTTCTTGCTACAAAATATACGACAAAATAGTTTTAGATGGCAACGTGGGCTGTGATCGGAAACGTGAACGCCAAAGTTGAAACTTGGCCAACTCTCCGTTCCCGATCCCGGGCTCCGGCAAGCTTTTCGTTAATTGTGAATGCTCACATTTAAATGTACACATTTTAACAATTTTACCGTTTTCGTTTCCGTTCCGATTCTCGTTTCCGGTTTATTGTGAACCAGCCTTAATAGTTCCCGCGTGGCAGGTGAGTTCAGCTGCACTTCCGACGAAGCTGACTGCCTGAGCTCTGCTAGTAGAACAAACATTGTGGTTTAACTTCGACGCTTGTCTATAGATATTATTGAAAATTACATCAATTTGGATGCAGGCCCACACGTCTCGATTTGTATTCGATTAGTGAATTTTAATGGATTTTTCGTAACATGTGGGTATTGCTTTGTAAATCTTGTCCTTGAGGTTTTTCATAAGTATGAAAGTTGCTGGAAAACAAATCGGAGGAGCGCAATGCTCATAATTTGAAACTCTGCACAAAATTCTACCTTCTCATCTACATAAATAGTTCAAATAATAGCGCAGTTTACAATCGTCTCAATATAGATTAAAAATACATACAGACTAATTCTGCCTACCTACATTTCAGTATGACAAAGACAAAGCATTTGCCAAGCAAAGCGCACAATAGCCAGATATTACCAACCAACATTCTAAGTGTATCTTTGACTGCTCGGTAGCTATTGGTTGATAAACAACAAGGAAATAATCTCACCGTAGAAGGAAGAGTCATGAACATGCGTCCACAATGTCCTAAAATAGATGAGTAGAAATTGCCTGAGGTAGGTCAAAATGTAAAGAAAATCTTCAGGAAAACATGAAAATGATGGAGGGACTTCCTTTTCAATTGGAAAGAAAATTGGAGGATGATAATCTAAAAAGGAAGTGTCTCGCAAAGGAAAGAGCTTTAGAAATCATGCCTCCAACTATGGGTACAAGAGAATTTCTCTAGATGAACTTTCATCAAATCCTCATCATTAAGCGAATGCTCATAGACGAGTTCAATCGACGTGTAGGCTACTGTAAAAAGTAATATACACCAGAAAAATCTTCGAAAATTTGAAAAATACAGTATAATATTGAAGCACAAGACGAACAATTCGAACATCTTTCGTGATACAGGTAAGATGTTTTCAAATAACTTAATCTATGAACATTTTCCATGTTGAACAGGGTTTAGAAACTAAAGTTACTACAGTAGGAACGACAGTTGATTTCGCGGTAACTGTGCGGGGCGTAAAACAAAATGCCACCAACATCGCTCCCACAACAGGAATGGAACATGGTCTGCATGGTCAGGAAGTGCAAACGGCACCAGTGATTTACATAGGCGGACTTAGATGTTATAGAGTCCTATAAATCAGTTCAAGTGTAAAAAGGTAAAATATAGTATGGGTGTGGAGGAAAGAACTATAAGCTTGGTTTTATTCCAGTTTAGCGAATTTTTTATGGCTAGTTCCTTTCCGCAGAAATATTTAAGTGACCGGATGATATGCTCGAAAGCAGTATCATCACAAGAACTCTAAAAAGCACATGCGTAAGACGCAATTATCGTTGCTTGTTTTATTGCTTTAACACAACTTCACGGACGTTGAGAATACTTTCCACAATAATTATGCGAATCGCTTGCACATGGATGATTAATATTTTTTTTATCTTTATCTACATACATTTGAAGATTAAGGGCTACCCTAACCTAAAGTATTACTTTTTACATTGGTATGATGATCACACCGAAACCATCACATAGCCCGAAATAAAAAATCTAACGTAGTAACGTCGGGAGAACGAGGAAGCCATTCTACTGTACCGCAGCGTCCAAGCCAACGGTTTGGGAAAGTGTTGTCCAGTGTTGTACGCACAATGATGCTTCAGGGATGCGGTGTTCCATCTTTTTTTAAGATTATGCTGGGCTATTTGTGTGAAATCTTTGGAAATACGTGTTATTCTAGCATGTCTAGGTACGGAGGTGCTGTAACACTGTAACAGTATGCTCAATGAAAAAGAAAGGTCCAATTATAACATGCTGCATAAGGTTACACTACACATTTAGCTTAGAGCTGTCCCGAAAATGCTTGATGACTGTATACGGTGGTTTTAAGAGCCCAAGTGCGGAAATTGTGGCTGTTTAACTTTCCCAGACGAATGGAAAGTTGCCTAGTCAGGAAACATAACGTGACAAAAGGAATCTTGGTTTTCGTTAATGCGCTATAAGATCTAAATTATTGCAAATTCTTGTCGCTAAGTTGATTTGTTGGATTTCTTTGACAGTTTGTACCGTATAGAGATAATTCTCATGTTGAGTAATTTCCGCATCGACAGACGAAATAAAGATTGCCATTAAACATGTGACACACTGGTATGAAAATTAATTACTTGCGAATAGCTTTTTTTTTTTAAGTCGGGTATGATATTTTGAATTTAATTTGTGAATAATATGAATCATTTTGAATATGAAATAAAAATAACAATATAAATTTATTGAAAATTATATAATAATGTATTTCACACTACAACAAACAATACACTCCATATTTTGTCAGGATACTGGAGTTGTTATTATTGGTACTTGTTAAAACAACATGAGTCCAAGAAATTAAAAACTCTTTTAAGGTGACAAGAAATGAGAAAATTAAGATACAATGCTTTTGTAATCAGACATACTAATGTATGGTTCTCCTGTAAAAATTTCACAGACCTAACAGAAAATCCATTAACTACAGGTAGTTTTTTCTATTTTTCTCGAAACTTAATATTCTGTGACTCATGTGGTTTTACAAATGACCGATTCAATTGTTTGTATGCATCTGAAGTCTGATTAGTGTAATACGTAGCTAATCGGCGATGAATGCAATGAAGGGGGAAAGGAAATGGCCACCCTACCCCATTGTCTTCTGGCTAGTTCCCCATAAGTGGTGTCATGTTGGTATGACTTGTGATATTCAAACCTGTCTTCGGACAGTTGACTAAACAACAACAATGACAGTTTTGGATTTTTAAGTTTTGTTAAAAATTTGTTGCTGCCTCGTGTTAGAAATTAAGTGCGGTCATCATGGTTTTAAAGCAGTTCAACTGTTAAATTCAGTGTTACTTATAAAACTCACTGTTACCAGAATAAAACAACTGAGGTAATTAAATAAAAATGAAGTTTATTGAAATAGGAATAATTTACTCAAATATATTGAATGTGTACAAAATGATTAGAACTATTGTATTAAGCAGTAATTATGTAAATAGAAAAGAATAGTAGGGTATGTACTACAAATCCCCGCAATTAAATTGAATTAATGCATAAAAATACTTCCTCAGCAGCTCTTAATATGGATACAAGTAAATTAAATATGTATTTGTACGAGGGAGAGTCAAAAAGTAACCTTAATAATTGCTTCAGGGCTTCTACCGCGTTGTCTTGGTGTTATTGGCTGACGTTTCGACCGCTGTGTTGTGGCCATCTTCAGAGCAGTTGTTGGATAAGGAAAGTCCAAGTGCAATGTAGTTTGCCCAAAGGGCAATCTGTTTTAGGGTCTTATATATATGCCCTCTTCAGGTTACGATATTTCCTGGACTGCGACAGTTGAAGCGTGGTCCCGGCTTGGCTTCACTCGTTGGACTCTGCACGGGTCGGCGACTTCTCCGCTCACACCAGGCTGCTGCGGTGGCCTTGGATGTTGTTATTCTTTGCAGATTTTAGTTAATTGGATGAAGCTGCTCTCGGTATTGGTTGTAGCTTCCGTTTGTCGCGCGGCCCTATTAACGGCCGCTGTTGGTTGTTTGTCTGTGGTTGGTCGTGTCACGTTTCAGTGGTGCCAGGGATAGTTGCAGTTTGTTGCCCACAAAGTGGTGAGCTACTTGTCTTCGTAAGAGTTGTCTTGCTGTCTGGTTAGCTGTTGCTAAAGTCGTCCGTCTTGTCTTAGGTTGGGCGTCTGTCGTGAGAAGTGAAATAGAACGAACGAAGTTTGTATTAGCCCTTACAGGGGCTGCCCGCTTTAGGGTCTTAAGTGCCCTCTTCGGGCTGCGATATTATATATTCGTAAATATTGTCACAACGAGCCGCACAGCTGGCGGGTTCGAGAGGCTTGGTTTGGGGGGGGGGTGTGTTGTTGTTCTTCTTCTTTTCTTCATTGGAGGACTCCGCCGAGTCCGACGTCCAGCGTCGCTATTACCTCCGCTGTCGGGTGTTTGTGTCAGTTTGTGTGTTCGTGAGTCTAAGTTGCGTCATCGTCTTGTCGATTAAGATTGTTATATCCGCTCTGTTTAGGGCCTAATGGGATTTGGTTGTCGGGGTTGGTGTCTGTGTTGGACGTATTGCTGGTATAGGTTTGATATTGTGATTGTCGGGTTTACCGGTGGCGGTGGTACGAAGAAATGTTGGGAGTAAGGTCTGTGGATGGCTTTATGGACATATTGGATATTTTTGCGGTGTATGTATTCTGTTAGTGGAATGATTTTTGTCAATCTGTAGGTAGCTGCATTGGACGTGTTGCGGGGGAGGAGATAGGCTCTGCGTATTAGTCTCCTTTCCGTGGCACCTAAGCCGCTGAGGCTAGAGGCAGGTAATCGGGTTAAGGGGAATATAATTGTTAATTAATTTAGAGTTAATTAGGGAGATTCATGGGGATATGAGTGCAGGTCCGTGGCCCATTTCTTTTAGGGCTCATGCCGACATTTGTCTTAGCGCCTTAGGAAAACCACGGAAAAACCTTAGGCAGGGTGAGTTGTCTCAATATCAGAGACTAGCCAATTGGCTCTTAGGTTGAATAACTCTATGAATCGATGGATCTATACTAGCCAATTGGCTCTATGATAGTTCCATCGATCAACAAACGTAGATATTGTTAGGGAGGGATTTTGTTTAGCCCAGTTAAGACAAGGTCATTTTAAAGCGGTTGCACTATCCAAAGAGTCTCATGGAGTTGAGTCGTGGCTACCAAAACCTGGGAGTAACGCCAGCCTCCCTGTCCTCCTGTCTCAATAGTATAGCTAATGGACCTGTCTGGTGTCTACGCCGTAACCTAGGTTCATACTGGCCGAGGCCAGATATGAGCGAGTTGGGGTTAGCACGAGCTTCCGCATACAGGTTCCTAGCCAGTCGAGCAATGAACTCGTCTATGGTTGGCAACTCTAGTTCATCATGGAACTTTCTCCTCGAGGCGACTCGGGGGAGATGGGTAATGAGTCGAATCACCTGGTTTTGGATAACTTGGAGTTTACGGAGATGGGACACTGCCGCAAACCCCCATGCGGGTGCGGCATAGGTAATGACAGAGCGAATGAGGGCCTTATACATGGTAAGTCCTACCCTCAGGTTGTCAGGAGTTAAGGCCGCCAGAATGGGATAGTGTCTAACTATCAGCCCGTTGGCCTTACGAAGAAGGGATTGGATGTGATCTCGGAAGGTGAGATGAGAGTCCATAATGATTCCTAAATATTTAATTTGGTTCATCCACGGCATTTCTCGTCCGAAAAGTGTGGGTGGTGGTGGTATGTCTTCGAGCCTCGCTCTTAGTGAAAAGAGTATGGCCTGACATTTGTCTACATTGACTTTCGTGGAACCACGGCTGGAGGTGATCTAAGATCGACTGCAATCTACGGGACGCTAATCTATAGATTTTGCCCATCGCCAAGAGGGCAGTGTCGTCTGCATAGATATACAGATGACTACTTCTGCCTTGGATATAGCGAAACGGAAGGTCTTTAATGAATATATTGAAAAGTATGGGCCAACCCTGTGGGACTCCTGCGTGAATTTCACGGGGGGTGGAGAAACTAGTGCCTACACGGGTTTTGAATGTACGGCCTCGGAGGTAGTTAGAAATGAGGCGTATCATTCCATCTGGGACTCCCATGCCCAGTAACTTAACGAGGAGTCCCTCATGCCAAACCTTGTCGAATGCTCGCTCGATGTCCAGGTAAGCTGCAGCTACTACACGCTTCGTGCTCATAGCCCAGGTAATGTCCTCCGTCATGCGGAGTGCCTGGAGTGTAGTGGAACGACCAGGGTGGAAACCGAACTGCTCGTTCCTGACTTGGGGCAACACTACTTCAGTGAGGCGTCTATATATGACCCGCTCCGCCAGTTTGCTGAGACAACTGAGGAGACTAATAGGCCTATAGTTGCTTGGATTCGTCTTATCGAAATCGAAAAATCGAAGGAGAATTGGGAGGAAAATTTAAATGGTACGCAAAACGCGTCCTTGCAAGGGGTTGGGGGCTGTACAAAACTAAATATGTGAGCTCCAAGCCTGTTGGCCACTAGTCTCACTCCGGGTTACGCTGCTCCTCTGAAGGATCTCTAGAAAAATTTGAAGGGGAAGCCGAAATTGGACGTAAGCTCTTAGGTACGACATACGCGAGGGGGACTGAGATTTGATCAAGTGATCACGGAACGGGGCGAGGAGGAGTTGGCTGGTGTTTGCCGTTAGGATGGCAAGACGCCGTCATCTGTTGTTCGATGACAAAGCATGTGAAGGCCGTCGGAAGAAGCGCCGTGAAATCTAAATCTGTCCTTTCAATTTGCGACTAATTGAGTGACCTCGTATATTTAATAGACTATTTATAGTATTTGAACTAGGGCATACATCGTTTATAATAAGGGGGGAATATGGGGAAGGGCATATAGGTCCGTGGCCCATTTCTTATAGGGCTTATCCCGACATTTGTCTTACGCCTGAGGAAAACCACGGAATATCTTATGCGAGATGAGTTGTCTCATGTATAAGAGACTAGCCAATTTGGCTATTATGTAGGAGGTGATTGTTGTCATGAGCTTCGTCTTATCCTTTCTGACAGTACTTTATATATAGTAGTCTCGATGGGGGGAGTACTTGCTGTGATAGGTCGCAGGTTCTCCTTCTGGCATCTGATTGGTCCTACGTGGTCCAATCCGGTTGAGGTCTGTATGAAGAGGAGTATTCATATTAAATACTGGCCCTCATAAGGTCCGAAAGAGTGACCTAGATACCGTGCCCGTTGTCCGGATGAAGGGGGGGGGGCGCCGCGTACATGTGGAGACCTGGTTTCTCGTTCCTAAGTACAGGTTGTAGGTTCTTCTTCTGGCATCTGCTTGGTCCTACGTGGTCTAATCTGGTTGGAGTCTGTGTGAAGGGGACTATATATATATATATATATAAGTACTGTCAGACTATTTCTTTATCCAACAACTGCTCTGAAGATGGCCACAACACAGCGGTCGAAACGTCAGCCAATAACACCAAGACAACGCGGTAGAAGCCCTGAAGCTTATCCACACACATCATATACACCAGCCGCGGAAGCCTCCGCGAACACTTAACCTTAATAATTATGTTATTAATTGAATATGTACAAACACTTTATCACTTTTCAACATAGTCTCAACTACGTTCAATGCAAGTGTTCTTGTTATACTATGTTAAAAATGATTATGCTCTCCCTCGTATTGTACATTCGAAGTCATCATATTCAATTTTTTTCTTACGAGATTACATCCAGTATATAACATGCGTGATCTCTGATGCCTGCGAAGGAGATCGAAACTGATTGGATAGTTATGTGAGCTGCAAAACATTCGGCAATTTGTCTCACTTCAAGGATCATTGTTCTCCTAAAAGAATTTAATTATGTAGGATAAAAGCCGAACAGAGGACGTACTCGTAATATATTAAGGCACTTTTTATTACTGGAGTGAACCTGAAATACTACATGCATTATTCTCTCGCCCTTGTAAGTTTTATCAGAGAACTGATGAATAAACTATGTTATTAAGTTTACTTGCTCACTGCGGAGGTCTTCGTCCAGCTGAAGTGATTTAAGAATTTTGATGGATGCAAATGGAAGAGCACATAATATATTACAACAAATAAAGCTGGAGGCGTCTTCATTTTGTTAGGAAGGGAAAATTTAAAATACGAACGACATTTATGATGAAATAAGAAATATTATTATTATTATTATTAATTTGGTCCAGAGCCATGGATTAATCGTTAGCACGTCTGACCATGAAACTAACGAGCCCAGATTAAAATCCTAGTTGGGACAAGTTACTTGGTTGAGGTTTTTTCCGGGGTTTCCCCTCAACCATTAACAGCCAATACTGAGTGACTTTCGGCGCTGGATCCTAGACTAATCTCTCTGGCATTAGAGTCATTCCACGTCAAATCGCACAAAATTATACAAATTTTGACCTTCATATTTCTGATTGCGTTTATATTTTTTTTGCCAACTCTATGGGTCTCATAAACCAACAAGTGTATTTTTATTTCCTCCTAAGTCCACATGTTTTTAAAATATTACATGTTAAAATTCGTTAAAAATGTCGCACAATGCAACATTTAAAGCGTCATATTTCTGACGATATTGATGTTAAAATTTTTTTGAAAAAATGCATTTAAGAGCTTCAAATACTGTCTTTTATTAAATATTTACTAACTAATTTTAATATAATTATTTTAGATATTTTTTTATAATTCAATTTTTAAAACATATACATCAATGTGAAATAGCCCTATTAAAAATCTAAAAAAAAAAAGGCCTGCTAGGTGCACTGAAGTATTCTTAATAATTCCAGAAAAAATCAGAATGGGATCTCCAATAGTTTAATGGAAATTTTATTACTTATGACAGAATGTGTAGCGGTCGGCGCAGCAGCAGTGGACGGGAAGCGTTAAAGCGCGCTAAGAGGTTTATCGGCGCTGGATAATATTGACTGAACGTTGCAACATTACACCCAGTACGGATCGAGTTGCTCGAGGAAACACTGCTAATTTACTTATTATGATATATTCAAATAATTGTACATTATGCTTTTCAAATGTTTCTTTTCATTCACATTTTAAATTTTCATTCGCCTACCTTCTTTCTTGAAAGAAAATTGTTTTACTAAATCTTCAGTTTTTGACAACGGAATGAAAGAATATAATTTTGATGTACCAGTTATTGGTTTTAGATTATGGTATCTGGCCTGCAAATTTTCAGTGTGGTTTTTGTGCTTATTGAATGGACAAAATATAAACGACACGTTAGAAATGTTTTTTGTGACTAATCAAACAGTTTTTTTTTTGTGTTGTTATAGGATCTTGTATAGGCTAACTCTCGTGGCAAGTCTTTTAACAGTATCTCCAATGCCAACACATGGACCTTTACCATGCGACATTGCAAAGAAGTGTCATTCAGCACTAATTCCATAATCGTCTTCATGTAAGCAATTATTTTTAAAATTATTTATTTATTTTTTGTATTGTGAACTTGATCCATTGGAAAAGTAGATGATTTTTTTCATATCTTTGAATTCTTGCTTTAAGAAATTGATTGCTTCGGATTGAAAAAAGTGAAAGGGATCGGTGTCATGTTTCATGGTTTCTGAGATGACATAACTTTTGTAAGGAATTTCTGTTTCTCCTTTGAAATATACTACGAACGGATTTATTTATTTATTTATTTAAATATACAGAATAAAAATATATTTACAAACAAGAGAAATAGAAATAAAATAATACAATCAATATAAAAAAGGAGATGCAGTAGTATTAACAAAATTTGAGACCGAATGACCAGCGCTCGTGTTCGGTCACAGTTCAGATATAATATTAATAGGCCTATAAGAGAATATAAAATAAAATAAAGTAGGAAGTAAAATTAAAATTGTACTGTATTGTGGCTTGGCATATGTTCCAATGCACACCTTGTATTGAATCTTGTATTACAAATGAATAATTTTCAGAAAAGTCTGCAATAACTATGTAATTTTCAGGTTGTACTCTCTTTGCATTCCGTCAAAAATAAAATATGGCTGACTTTTGAATGGATGATGATGCATCTTCTACATGAAAAACTTAACATGCTAGGGAGCCTTTTACTTTTGAAACTTTTCACGGGGGTATCGTTTTGTTGTATCTTTCTTTTCTTGATAGGGGATTCTATTGACATCAAACTCTTGTTTAATTCCTCAATATTACAGATTTCTAGCACTGTATCCATAGAACTGCTAGAAGAAATACTGGGATAATCACTTTCTCTGTCCGCACTTTCATTTGATTCATGTTTATTAATATCACAAGAACTACCGGCTTCACATATAATTTCACCTGACCTATGCGGAAATTGATTGATTTTTACGGAACAAATCACATATTTGCACACTCAAAGACTCCTTTAAATTGAGCTTTATCAATAAGTCGCAACTTACGCGTCTTAGTGTACTTTTCTTTTTAAAAGCGTGATTAGGAAGGTAAATGGATTTAAACACTTGTTATATATTACGCGATCTTTACCATCACTCATGTTGTATAGAAGTCACGTCATTGCGCGAAATTCAAACCCAAACTGATTATTTTTCTCTCCTGCCATCTGTTTACTGCCATAAAGTTTACTGCCTTACCCAGTCTTGCTATCATCAAACACTTGGCTATGTTACAGTATAAACTGTGAAGGGCTTCCACCTGAGCTGACAATAATAAAATAATTTTAGATAAGATATTTACTGTTCCTTAAGGTATTAATAATTTGATGATTAGTATGGTGACAACAGATGTAACGGGAAATTTCCACGGGCAGCCTTCTAGCCTATGGCTGCAAGCAGTTCCTTAGCTGGGCATCACGAACGCGTGCATGCCTCCGGAAAATAAATTGTTACAAATGTATGGGTGCCGATCCCATATTTATAAATGTAGTAGTTTACAGATAATACATCAGCGAATAAGTCTATATTTTTTTCAGATTTTTAACTTGGCTATTTAATATAGTAATTTTGCTTTGAAAAAGAAATGATTAAAAAAATAGGCCAAATTTTAAATTTATTTTTGATAGGCCTAAAGTAATAAAAAGTGTTGTATTTCGTCTTTCAAATGCGCCAAACCGCAAATCTCAATTATATGTAGATACAAAGTTCCAAGCGAGTTTATGTAACAGTGCGCGCATAATTTGCGTAACTTCAAATATTCATAACTACACAAATAATTAATAATTGTGAAAATAAAAAAATACGGGTCTCCTTATTTGATGTCTGGAATTCATGAAAAAAAATTCGACCATTTCCGAGAAGGTCGTGTTTTATTGCTGTCCGATTTGACGTGGAATGACTCATTATCAACTTCATCTGACTCAGACGCCATATAACCAGCAGTTAGTAAAGCGTCGAAAAATAACCTAATAATGATAATAATAATATAATACAATATAATAATAATAATAATAATAATAATAATAATAATAATAATATTGAGCATTTCTAATAATACGCCGAGGAACATAAGCAGTTTCAATGATTTCCTGGATATCCTCAATATTCTCGGTAAATTCTACAATTTCCAAAATATCAGTCATTTTTCTTATGTCTAAGAATGAAAGTCGAAGTCAGGCTAGATTTCGAGCGACTTCGAAATAAGTCGTAATTTGAAGTTTATTTTCGTCAAAGTGTCGACTATGGACAGAAAAATGGCGACTTTGTTCTTTCCAAAGTCAACTTTGGTCCAAAGTCTCGTTTGAATAAGACTCTTAGGGCCATATTCATAGACATTCTTAGCGCGGGCATTCGGTGGATGATCAGCGAACTAACGTTTTTCGTATTCATAAACCAGTGTCAGCGATATGATATGATATGAATCCTGTTTAGCACGCTCGTAGCCCGGGCTAGCGAAATGTCTATGAATAGCACCCATAGACTATTTTCTGGTGTTCTAATCCGTATCTACGCTCATTCTCACACCGGTTGACTGTGCCGAAACACTCTGTGTATCCAGGGTGGATGCAGACATCCCAAAATGTCGCTGAACCGGCCTTCTCAGCGCATCTTCCACCGGTGATAAAGAAATGCTGATGAATAACACAGGGTTGTGAAATTAAATTTTGGTTCAAGGCTTTTAATATCGAAGTTTGATTTTGATTATTTGTTGGTTTCTGTTGACAGATCTGAAGTCAGATTTTGCCCATCATGTATGAAACTATTTTTATGATGATTTGAGCAATTTCCAGATTTATAGCTCCACTCATGCATGCATACATAAATCCAGTAATCGTTGAAATGAACAAAACCAAACAGCACTATCTTGTTCATATTTATAATTTAGGTTCAACTCATTCCAAGTCTCATGCAGACATTTGATTTTTTAATACCGCTTCATCTTCATCTGAAAATTCTGTCTTCGGCATTGTCTTCTATGTTGCAGTTCCACATTTTCTCTTTTCATAGACCAACAGTAGTCAGGCATCCTCACTTCATCCCACCTGCCTTGATAACGCTTTTCTATTTCTTTCATGTCTTGATGAACTCTTTCTCCGTGTTCTTCGCTGTAATCTCCATGACAATGAAGGAAGAAGTCAAGATGGCTATGAAGGAAATGGATTTTAATGCTCATATTGCATCCTCAATTTTTCATAGCTACCAACATATTTTCTATAATGTTTTTGAAATCTGGGTGTTTCCTATTCCCAAAGAAATTGTCAACCACATTCTTAAATCCTGTCCAAGTCAGTCGTTCTTCATGGGTCATTAAATTTTCAAAGTATTAATCTAATGCAAATTATTATCATATGACTATAATGCTTCTGTGTACGTCTAGACAACTCGAGAGGTATCGATTGTTTCACAGTCAATCGTGTTCAGTCACTTTCCGATAGATTATATAGATTGCAGTATAAGATTGGGCGCCAAATTTAAATATAGCGCAGTTAAGGAATTACATAAAAACTATGGGTATTTGACGAAAACGGATTTCATTTTTACATAGAACATGAAAAAGTCATTCAAAATCCCTTCATCATGTAAAGCGCCAAAACTTGGCAACCCTGTGTAATATTATTTTAATGTAATAGATATATGCTGACGGAATGAAACCGATGCCTATATTGGGGAAATGAGAGTACTCCGAAAAAAAAGCAGCTGTAACCTTGTTCGCCACTAGTGTAGGGACGTATTCAGCCTTCCAATATGTTCTGGCCTCTCGGGTGCTGCTCGTAGCAGAATACTGCTGACGCAGCAGCCCATATCGCGACTGCATCTTTAAGGAGCTGAGTGCAGTGTTGAGGTAAAGCACAAACAAGGCTGACTGCAGTGGGTTTCATGTAGTGAGAACTTCTACTGCTGTTTCCTTGCATAATTTATTGGACAAGAAGCCGTAACTGGTACGGTACCCTGAAAAAAAGAAAAAAAAAACGTTTGTGCAAATTCGAAGCTTAGAATTGAGACTCCAGAGTAGAAACCGTGAAACTAGAGCCCGGACGTGCATAAAAACTACAAGCTGCATAATATAACGTTCTGGGAAATACAGAAAAGTGATATTGTTTGAGAATATTGCTTTGGTACATGATTTTACATGGATTTTATTGTACATATGTTATTTAGTCAAAGTTCCGAAGACAGGTGTAGACCCCATAAGTGACACCAACAAGGCATCACTCGTGAGGCAAATATGACAGCAGATAATGGGGTAGGTTGGCCAGTTCCTTTCCCCTGCCATTGCATACATTGCAGACTAGCTACATATTACACTAATCATATGCTATATATATATATAGAGAGAGAGAGAATGTCAGACCGTAAAAGTCAATAAAACTGTGAAGTATAACAGACAGACAGCTGATTTTCGGTTCGTACACAGCGACAAGACGTCACGTCCCTTGGCGTGCGAAGGGAGCGTAGCAATGAGTTCAATGATCTCTCTGCAACTGACGTATACCTAGCTTCGGTATCGGCACCGAAACTCTGTTGTCTGATGTCGGTGTTTTTCTTAAAAAATCATCACATACAACGTTTTATAACAGTCCGTACATAAAAGTGATATTATTTGAGAATATTCCCTTGTTTTTATATGCAGATGACCATACCGTAATAGCAGATTCAGAAAACCCATTACAAAAATCTATATATACATACATAAGTGTTCTGCTCATGCGCGGGTCTTTCACTACAAACCCAGGATTCTCCAATCTTTTATATTTTTTGCCTTCTTCTTAGTCTCCGCTTATGAACCATATATCTTAATGTCGATCTGTATATAAATGGCAATTAATACAGCGAAATATGGATTAAACTTTTCCAGTAACAAAACTAAAACTATGACCTTCAAAGGAGGAGATCCGATCAGGAACAAAACAGTAATAACCAACAATGTAACAGAGCAGATAAATACCTTTTATTACCTGGGATCGTCAGTATTTTATTGGAATAAGAAGGATGTCACTGCCAGGACCATGAAATTTCTTAAAATAACCGGAGTAATAAAACCTTGCCAAATCCAGAAAGAAACAAGATTAAGAATGTAGAATACTTTGATAATACCTGCACCATTCTATGGATGTGAGACCTGGGCCATGAAAAAAAAAATGAATCCCACATCATTGCAGCAGAAACTAAATTTATGACAGGATAACAAAACAAACATATGAATATTTTCGGAACTTAAAGTTGAATCAGTTTTTGACAGAAATAAATGGAGAGACTATATCAGTGGTCGTCAGCACTCGCTGAAATGTGTAAAGGGTGAGCGGAGCAACGTGTTGTGCCCCATTGTGCAGCAGGTAGAGGTAGAGAGCATACTCGAGAGTAGCTACGATTGCACCATAATGCAGTGTCTTCTCCGCCGGTAAGAGACGCTAGCCCGAGGATGCAGTGTGCTGATGACCGCGCTGTATATCGAAATAATGTCAAACGAGAGGTTACTCAACTTGATTTTGGAATAACATCTGACAGGAAAACGTGTTAAGGTCGCCTTATTCGAAGAATACTGGATGGACAATGAGAACGGAACAGGTCACTAGACTAGCGGCATGCATTACAGACGCTGTATTCGGTTCAAGTAGGCTATGTCGAGTATAGCGAAGTTCGATATTCGTCTATGTGCGCTCTGTAGGAGGAGACGTGTAGTGTTTGTTCCATTTCCTTATAAAATATTCGTTGTCCTCCACTCCCATCTCTCTATGTTTTAACTGCTTAATGATTTAGCACAGATGTTGCTGTTAGTTTTTTTTTATAAGAAATAAGACGAAGTTTGTAATGTCTTAGTTGCCTCTCCCATGTTCGGACATTCCAGGAGACTGATGATGATTTGGTACACTATTTTACATTGATTTCATTGTACTTTTAGGTATACATATTAGAGAATATTAGATCGTGAAAGTCACTAACAGAAAGAAATATAATAACAATGCCAGTGTATTTCTTCAAAATCGCTGTGATAAATATTTCGTATACTTAATCATTATTTCGTTTTACTCGATTCGCAACAATTAAAATCTTTATCATGTTGCCGATGATTGTACTATTTGGAATTTTTCTTTAACTGAATGGGCTTTATTCTAATAGCCTATGTGATCAGAAAGGAAACATTTTTTTTTCATTACGATTTTGTGAGCATTTTCTCTTGCATTATGTCTCTAGACGATGTTGCTTGGTGTCTAAGGAAGGGAATATTTTAATATCCATGACTAAGATCCATTTTCAAATATTTTGTTATGAGTTAGCTTCATTTAGAAGAAAAATGTAACTCAGATACGTTGATTACAATTTCATTGCAAATAATAAATTCAACAATGGATATCGAACATCACACTAAAGTTTAATAGCTGCTGTAATATCCTTTGCGTTTACAGTATTTATTAATGTAATACAGTAGAGAATCATATTTATTGTGAAAATTACAAGTGTTTAGTAAATAATGGATAATGCAATAGTAATATTGTGCACAACCAATAATTGAAGGGTTTGGAACCATAGTGGGCCAAGCGCCATTTATTAAAAACGGAGAAAGCAAGGGTTAAAGTTAAGTGAATACCATAATTTCATGAAGACTGACATAGGCTATCATTTAGTTTTAATGTATATACTTTATATTACTCGCTATATGTTTAATTGAATTATGGTATTCACTTAATTTAAACTCTTGTTTTCTCAGTTTTTAATACTGTATATGGCACTTGGCCCACTATGGCTCTGAACCCCTTCAATTGTACTCAGCTCTCACTGGATTAATCCTCCATTACAGGAAAGAAGACAAATCCTTACAGAAATTGAATGTTCTTCAAGAATATAGCAGGACATCTTTTGAAGTCTCTTAATTTTTGCTCTGTTGATAGGCACTTTCTTTAGAGCAGTAGTTCCCAAACTTTTTGAAGGCGCGACCCACATTTGGATGAGACTTCCATTTGCGACTCCCCCCTCCACATTACCGTACCGGTACTTAACCCTATTAGCAAAATACACATCCTTGTGAAATCGAAAATAACGATAATTTTACTCAAAACCACCGGATACTACCCAAAGAAAACAAAAATAGAAATATATGGTGTAAAAATGACATGAAATATCAAGTAAACATAATTTCTAGTACTTCATACTACTGCCACCATGGAGCTGAGATAATAGTTCAATACAAAGTGGTAAATTTCATCTAAGGAAGAGCTTTGCAAAATAGAATTTTCAGAAAAATTTGTGAAGACATGGGTTCGTTATATGAAAATATTCTTTATCATGCCAAAGTAAGATTGCTTTCGTGGAGTAATGTAATGAAATGACTTTTATGCTTAAGGGCACATGCCAGACGCGAGATCGGAATATGCAAATCAATTTCCCAAAAATCTCTTTGGTTTCTTAGGTTGGCCTTCCTTGCTCATATTTTCGAACACTTAAACACTTTGAATAGTAGTTTGCAAGGCCAAGATGTTAATGTAACAGCCAGGGATAAAATCAGCGGATTTATAAAGAAACTTGACTTCTGGTCAATATCACTTGACAAAAGAAATTTGATTCATTCCGGTGTATTGAAAAACTTATGAAAAATTTAGCTACTTATGATAGACAAGTACTGTCTGCTTTCGCCGACAAGCAATGAAGTTTCTACAATTTTAAACAACAGCTTTTTGAGTATTTTCCGAAAAACAAAACTCAAAACAATTACGACAGTTACAGATGGATAGTGAATCCGTTTTTATGTTAATAAGGCTTTTTGTATTAAATTTTAGATTACCTCGCGACTCTCTTCAGCTTCTTACACGACTCCGACTTTGAGAATCGGTGCCTTAGAGAATAAGCAAACCTTGTTGTAAGCAAACCACCACTACTCTTTCTCAGCATAAAAGTAAATATCATTGGACCAATCCATTCATTTGCCATTGCTGTCCCTTTCTTGCCCTGATACATAATGCTCAAAATCCTTGAATTTTGAAATATTAAATGCTTACCTTTTATCTCGAGAAAATGACATTCTTGTACAGAGATGAAAATTCTCTCATAATTAAGGGGCTACCAAAAATAGATGATTTATAAGAAACTCTGTTGATCAATATTAGTACCAGAACATATTTTTGAAGAATTACAAATAAATTCACACAACTCTTTAAGAGTATATTTTCCAGTTTGTTTTCTGATAGAGTACTTTATTGTTACAAAATTTCTGTTACTTGGCAGAGAGAAATGATCGCGTAAGTGGGAAAAACTGCATTACTCTCTTAAAAATCCCAGAATCGGTAAATCCAAGGCAGAACCGGCAAACACCGTGATTTATATTTTGCTGTGGATAAGTTTTAGCATATAAATAAAGTTCAACTTAGGAGGAACAATTTTCTTGATGTAGTCAATTAAAATGAGATAACATGGTGAGGTCCTCTGTGTTTCGCCTTCTTGATGAACGCAATAATGTGCCAGTATTGTAAATGTAAAATACATTGACGCTCAAATGTATCAAATAAAAAAAAGCTCTTGGATAGGAATTTTTAGGGAAATCAGGTTCTGCATGAAATACTGTACTAAACCAAACTAAGGACTTGATAATTTTTATAAATTTTCTCCTATTTATCCATTCCTTTTTTTAAAACATATTTTGCCTCTTTGCTGAACCATCAATGCTGTTTTGTTACTTCTGTCGCAGAGAGTTTTGTTTTGTAGTTCGAAATTTTTTTAAAGATACAGCATTGAAAGTTGCAATTTTTCTCGGCCTGCAGATAAAAATAATAAGTAATTGTGGTGTCAGGGTACTTAGATTTAACTAACGTATTAATATGAGATACAGAAAGATCAGTTGATAAATATTGAGGCACACGAGGAGTGCAATGTGCCTTTTTTAAGATTAGGAATGCGCTAGTTTGATGATACAATTTCAGTTGCTGGTCTTCCGATTTCTTGAAGCCACAGACATGCTTAATACGTCGGTCGATATGGGATCTTATCTCCTACAAGTAACTTGAGAATCATTCTCTATTGCATTATGCTATCTGAAGAATGCATTCTAACAAATTTTTACTTTTCTGTTATGCAGAAGTACATGATATTTAAATGGCTTTTCTTTTTTCTTACCACAGTCTTCCCTTTTTCAGTGTTGTTTCACTTTCTTTACTTCTCTTATTCCTTGAAGGTATATGTCCATTCAATAGATTATGAAATATCGTTTTGTCCAACGTCATCAAATTAGGTTAAATTTTTTGAAACCCCTGCAATGGGAGATAAAAATGAATGCTTCAGCTTTTGATGTGTAACATCTACGAGTATATTCGATCTACACTAATAAAAAGTGAAAGAATTTCGTGGAACGAAAATTACACTGGCATTGTCATTTAAATGCTTACGTGATATCCGATAAACTGAACAATGTGAAGGACTCTATTCCTATACATACAAAATCTACTAGGAAGGGTTTGTTACCCACGAGGGGATTGCAATATACCTAAAAATATTATTATTCCGTTGTGATCTGCCATGAACGTGAAACAGGCGCGTGTATAATAAATGTGTAACTATAGAAGTTTAATGGAATGTTGGCATCACTCACATGCAGAGGGTAGATAACAATAAAAATATTTACGCGATATTCTCATGTGAATATGTACAGTATACCAGTTAATCGATAATTATTGTCTTTAGTTTAGAAATAGATCCATACTTGTTCTTTTAATAGTAGGCCTACATTCTATTTTAATGCATTATTGTTATTGTTGGAGAATTAACTTTCATGCCTATTAATAGCTCATTTTATTTCATTCATTAGATACAGTTAAATCTTCCAGATAATTGTCTTTATTTATCCTAATTACTGTATAGACGTTACACGCATTCATAGGAATTTCCTGAAATCACTTCATTTCTATTAAGCATAAAAGGGCTTCTTTAATAAGCTGAATAATAATAATAATAATAATAATAATAATAATAATAATAATAATAATAATACTGAAACTAGGATAAAACCAAATGTTATTGAAGATTCCAACTGCATATTAGATTCCACATACCTATGAGGTAAACGAATAGATGGACCTTGCCTCTTCTAACTCATGATGAATATATTCAGATCCTTTAACTCTGGCATTTTTAATAATATTCGTTTTATAAGTTTCTGGATAAATAATTACTTTTTTCTGAATTTAAGTGACACCTGGTTCAGTTTCACTTACGATATACACATATTATCTTTGATTTACATTATGTAATAATTATGTATATATTTTATGTAACTATTTGTACAGGGCTATAATATATACTGTATGATCTAATTACAGCCCTAATATACCTTCGGGTAAAATAGGGTTCTATAAACTTGGAAATTCAATAATAATCTATACTAATAATAAATCTGTAGCCGAAATTTTTCTGGTAATTTTCGATTTTCCAAAAATAATTCGTCCCAACATATATAATTAACCATCCTGAAACCGAAAATCGCTTTTTTGAAATTTTTGTTTGTATGTCTGTCTGTCTGTCTGTCTGGATGTTTGTTACCTTTTCACGCGATAATGGCTGAACCGATTTCGATGAAAATTGGAATATAAATTAAGTTCGTTGTAACTTAGATTATAGGCTATATGGCATTCAAAATACGTTGTTTAAAAGGGGGGTTATAAGGGGGCCTGAATTAAATAAATCGAAATATCTCGCTTATTATTGATTTTTGTGAAATATGTTAGATAACAAAAGTTTCTTTAAAATGATTTCTGATAAGTTTTGTTCTCTTACTTAATTTTAATGAGATAAATGAGTTTTAAAATTAAAATAACTGCCATCTAAGGCTGTGTATTGAAATAAAAAACAAATGACTTCGTCTATAAGGAGCCTTGGACACAACAATCGAAAGCTATGAAACATAGCCTACAGACAATGTTTCTGTGTTTGTATGAAGTAATATAAGAAGCTAAATTAACCGATTTGTATAATTAATTATTATTTCATCATTGGAAAGTGTAGTTTCTCTGGATGGACATAATGCTATAATGTTATTACAGTAACTTGTGAGTGAATTGAGGACAGGTAAGATTAAAATAGCTTCTTATGCACAGAAAACTTGATAGGTTATTCTGTATATTCATTTCCTGTATTTCTTATAATAATGTTTATGAACATATTCATTTTTATCTCAGAGAATTAACGAACAACGAGAGTGTATTGATTTAGTATGCAGTAATAGTACGTTGCCTTAGCAATCCATTATTTTATACTTCAAATTTTAACTATGCTCAATTGAATCGTGTTGAAATACATAAAATACATATGCAATAAATGCAATGCAAAAAAATTGGGTAATGAGCCAAGCAGATTATGTTGCGCTGTTGTAAAAGTTGTTCCTCCTGAGATTCAAGAGCTCCCACAACAAATAAAAAAAAACATTCTAATTCGAGTACATTCGTTATCAACGCACTTTTTCATAATATAATATAACATAAACATAATAATATATCTGTAGCTAAAATTTTTCTGTTAATTTTCGCTTTTCCAAAAATAATTGGTAATAACAATTAAGAAACATGTTAAAGGAATTGTCATTGCACCAAATGAGTGGTCTCTGGATCAAAATGATCGCATTTTAATATTTTAAATACAATTTAAATTAAGTAACATATTAAACGATTTATCCTTCTATCAAACACGAATGTTCCCTGGATCAAATGTCCTATTTTAATTATGTAATTGCTTTATATTTATTTCTAACGGGTGCAGCGGAGCGCACGGGTACGGCTAGTAATAATAATAATAATAATCATAATAATAATAATAGTCTTCAATAATTTCAGCAAGTTCTCTAAGTTTTCTCTCAATTTATGTCAATATCCTACCGAATTACATAGAGCTAGTTCATTATAAAATGAAACGTCATAATTACAAATAAATTACAACACAGTGAAGACTTTTTGTTATCAACAGTGACTGGAAAAAAAAAGAGGAACTATTCACAATAAAAAGTGAACATAAACGCAATGCGAACACAAAAGCTTGGGGTCAGGTTCTTTAATGGAATTATTCACAATGACGCACATAAACTTACATATTAACAATAACGTTAGACGCTGACTCGGAAGTTCGCGAACTCCAAGCTTTCATGTTCGCGTCGAGAAAAAAGAAAAACATCGCAGTACACAGGAACAGAAGTACACGCCAAATGGATTCATTTGATGAGAAATTGACCACTTTGTTTCAAAGTCATCGCTGTCTTTATGACAAAAACACAAATAATGTAAGGACAATTTGTCGAAAGGAAATATATGGAAATATAGTTTTTGAAATGAAATATGACGGTAACTTTTAATTATGATTTTATTAATATAGGATCTATCCAAGCTATGAGAAAATGTAATCTTTGTAGGTTTACATAAGATATTTTCTTTCTTGTCGTGTATGGAATAAATTAATATTTATAGCATTGAATGTTGTACACCGCATATACAATCTAATAGTTTGTAGGAACAAATTGTATTGCTACATCGCCATTCATCATCGAAGCATCCATTTTATTTGCCACACTATTTAATTATTGTTTTGTTTTGACGTTAGCGTTCCGTTGGTTGTGAATAGCAGGCCAATCTTACGTTCATGTCATATGTTTATATCCTCGCGTTAATGTTAACGTTTTCGTTGTGAATGGTTTTTGATTGACTTCGCTTCCGAAGAAATCCTTTCTACGGATTTTTTAAATCGCTTGTAACATTACATCGATGTATAAGAAAATCTTTTATTAAAATTTATATAAATTTCAAAAGATACTTCTCCCCTAAAATCTGATTAGGCCTATAACTTGTTTATTTACTTATTAAGTATCAAACAGTGTTGTGAAAGTAATCGTTAAAATGAAAATACTTTTGGATATTCTTCTGTGAATATAAAAGTGGTTTTTACAATCATTGATATCGAAATATAGGCGATAAAGAGTAAACACAAAAGACGGACACCGTATTCTCATAAAAATTGTTCTGCCTGGAATCGAACACGGGACTGCTGATCTATAGCCAAGAACATCACCACTTAAACAGAAGCGGTATTACGATCATTGTCCTTTTGGCTCTGTAATTTGACCTCTGCTTCACTCCGATGCGACTGTACAGTAACATTGTATCTTCTGTTCTATATACTGTACGACATGGAGAAGCGTCTGCATAGTGATTAGCACGTCTTCCTGCACATAATATGTATGCCGTGCATACACTTCGATATAATTTGCATGATAAAGGAGGCAATTCGATGTATTATACTCGCCGCTTACATTCTTTCTACGCATCAGGGACGTGCTACGAAGAATAAAGGAAAGATAATGGCAAGGAGTATTGTATTTCTGTCATCTGCATCCTTTACGCAAACAGAAATGGAGGTAAAACGACTGTTATTGACGACGTTTATACTTGAACTTGTTTAAAATAAGTTTATGTCTGTGGGAGTTGTGTCATTCCTAATTGCTGCGAGCACATGCAATGACTATGAACTTCTCTACAGAAATTCCATTAAATATTTACGCTTCCACCTCAGCAGTGGCGTACTACTGCACTCGAGCCTTGTAACATCTCATACAATATTTAGCTATGGTGTGGATGGATGCCTATGCTAAATTTCTACTCTTTATTTTACACACACAAAATAGATTATGAATTATTCTGCAGCATTTATAGCTTCAAATTTAATGACAAATTTTCAATTCCCGATAGACAAGAGGCAAGGCTTCTGTCTTTTCTGTCGTAATGGTGGTTACATGACTAGGGAATCCCAACGCTTGTGACTAGTCAACGTTTGTTCGCAATCCGTCCCACGGAATGCGTCACAGCGCCACATTCTTGAAAATAGATGATTACCAGGCAGCGCATTTTTGTTCCCAAACGTACAGTGGATCGAGTAGTTTCTTCTGGTACATCTATTACGTTACGTCGTGTCGATGCATAACGTGGCTTGTTGGTCATGGATAGTTAGTACAATCACAGTCTAGTATATACAGTCACGAAGCTCAATACGTACTAAATATGCATCCATGGATAGTTGCTAACCATTAGGATAGCTACTATCGCCTCATTACAGACAATGCGAAATAGTATCTGCACAGTCTATTGTTCCTAGTGCCCTGATAAACTCAAACTTCGTGACTGTATATACTAGACTGTGGTACAATACAGGCACTCCATCGTCAATTTTGTATTTGTAAAACACAAAGTTACTACTACATTGTAATCTGATTCTAATACTGAGTAAGCTGCATTTTCGTTCAGACTTTTGTGTTAATATTATTTTAATTTATCAATTATGTTATAGTGTATTTCATTTTGATCTGTATTTTGTATATACTGTGTAAAATGTAAATATTGTTAATTTGTATATTGATTTTTGTTATTATAATTGTGTCACTGTAAC
Organism: Periplaneta americana; assembly: GCF_040183065.1. NCBI lineage: Eukaryota > Metazoa > Arthropoda > Insecta > Blattodea > Blattidae > Periplaneta > Periplaneta americana. The sequence continues at coordinate 147,663,951 of NC_091124.1, read as the reverse complement.
GTCTTGAGACGTAGGAAGAACATTTTCTTAGCATAAACAAAATTTTACTGACAGTTATGGTAAAAGATATGAATTTCATAAACTCAGAATAATTTTTGTTTACCATAACGGAGCTGATTTTGTTAAATGAATTAATTATATATATCTTGTATTTATAGAGTATATACAGTTAATGTTTACTACTGTATTATGTTTTACAATATATATTATACATACTAGTTCAGTATTATTATCGATCTAATTATATTTTTTGTCATATATAGCACTAATATTTTGTAGAGCGCTAGTTTCGCAACATTAGTGCGTTTATGTGATCCTTAACTACTATTGTCCTTTTTTGGAACACAAGTACTATCATCGGGTCAAATCTGACCCGAAAACATTTTTCTATATATTGTGAGACTGAGGAAAGTTGTGAACTTTCTATTAAAGCACACAGTATTTTGAAGGTTTTAAAGACCGTATTCATAACATTTATTGAAATTATCCAATTTACCTTCTCTAATTACATCATGTTTAAATGTTAGTCAAATTTTCATTCTACATTTTCAATGATTTGTAAATACATACAAAACTTGTATAATTAATAATTTAATCAGTATACATATGCATTATTATTGTTATTGAAGCATTAAACAACAAAACTGCCAAGGAAATTGTTGAAAATATGATTTCTTTAAAGAAAATTGCAAGCAACTAATATACTCGTATAACGAAAACTGTGAATGAAAAAGAAAGAAAATCAAATTTATCATCTTCATTATCTGGCCATTAAACATCAAATATGAAACATTCCTACAATAAAAAATCACTGAATACATGAAAGAAGAGCTAAAAGACATATGAATAATCCATGACCAGTGTCACCAGGTACCAACAATATTCATCTTCATTGACACTTTCACTCATCATTGTCAGTGCTATGTATCTCTTCACTACAAAGATTATAGATGATCTTAAAGGTGCAATGCTTTTTTGCAAACAGTGCTATTGCATTCACTGCAGAATGTGGAATGCTTGTTGTCAACAGAAGACGGGCAAACATAGCAGTACCTCCTTTTCGTAGATGGCTCCTCTCTTCTCTCAGGTTTGTCCTTCTCTCCAACAATTTTCTTCATGGTTACTCGTAATGTTCTAGGAAGTCTAGATTCAAGCATTCTTCATTGGATATGTGAGCTAACTAAAGCTTTCCCTAAATTTACACCGAAATCCCTACGACTTATGTTTACATGTAGGTCTTTCGATTTGAAAAGCACATGAGCATTGACAGAAGCAATGTCCATTGATGCCATGAAAATTGCAAGTGGCCATCTTCTCTTTCTTCTCTGAACAGAGTGTATGCACACTTTTGGTCCAATGAATCTACCTCTCCTTTAGTTCTGTTCCAATCTTCAATAATTTCTGGCTTTCCATTTTCGGCAATGCTGCTGTCGTGATGCATTGAAGAAATAAGACAAACAAATTTTCTTTTTTTTTTAGCACATAGCTTACTAAGGGTTTTTCTTGGTAAATACAAACTTCCTACTTCCTTCTGCATCCTTTTTCGTTGGGATAATGTACTCGGGTATCTCCCGCTTGTTCTTCCTTACGGTTCCTATGTACGTCAGTCCAACTTTCAATAGTTCGTCGACTAGCTCAACAGAACTAAACCAGTTGTCACCAGTTATGTTTCTGTTTGAGTATGCGTATAGCATGAATAATGAGAGTACATTCTGTGTTGAAATGCTCAACTTTCTTGGATTTGGAAAATTCAATTTGCCACTGTATATGAAAGCATTTAACAGGTAGTACCTTTTAGAATCACACAAACACACAATCTTCAAACCATATTTCTATTGCTTGCTCTTTATGTACATACGGAACAGACACCGTCCACGAAATCCAACCAACATTTTATCAACAGTTAAAAATTCAGATGGTGTATAGTTCGCTTTGCAGTTGGCAATAAATCTGTCAAAGATTTCTGAAATAGCGGCAGTTCTATCCCCATTTGTTCCTTAGTTCTCTCTCTGCAGGATCATAAAACCATATTGCAATCAATAGAAACAGAAACCGATCTAAACTCATTGTGGCTCTGGAAATATCTCTGCCAGTACCGTCAGCATTCCACAAACACTTTGCGTCCTCATTGCCAGACTTGAAAACTCCACTCAAGTACAGTAACCCCAGAAAAGCATTCAGTTCCACAGTATCGATGTGGTTAGTGAATAAAGTTGTTTTACCATAGTTTGCAGAAAGTTCTGTTATTTTTGCATTTGTATTAGTAACAATACAATTCAGAATCTTGTCATCAAAAAGTAACTTCCAAAATTCAATTGGTTCATTAGAATGAATCGTTCTTGCTGCACCTATGAGTTGAGGCACTTTTACCCTAGCTATATTATGTTGTCTGGTCCTCGAATTGTGGAAAGGTGCAGTAAACGATTTGTATCTATTTTTTCCATAAACACTTTCTCCATTTCCTGTACTATATGTTTGAAATGCCTCTGGTTCACGATCTCCCACTGCACATACCTCTAGTTCACGTTCTGCCATTGTAGATGCCTCTGGTTCTTGAGCTGGTCCTGTAGTTATAGCTGGTTCCCGTTGTAGAAATGCAGATGAAACAACTTTACGAGCCGCCACTAATCCAGTTCACGAGACGCCACTGTTAATTTGTGTGATTTACCATCTGGCACAGCAAATATCTCTGGTTGATCTAATTCACTTGAATTTTCTGTTGAGAATTGTAATATTTCCCTAGGACCTTCATCTGGAATTTCTTCCTCAATCTGTGTATCATGATCACTTACTATAGTTTCTGCATCACTTAAATCATTGCCAGAAACTTCGTCTAACCAATCAGTAATTTTCTTCTCACTTATGGCGCAATTATTCACAAAAGAAAATACAATATAAAAACACTTATCGCAAAGAAAGTTGCATAACTACTATTGTCGGGTCACTGCTGACCCGACTTCCTCCTCCTGAACAAGATACAACTTCTTCTGACGAAAATCAAGCTTTAATTGATGCAGAACACCGCCGTGGAAGAATATAGAAAGCCACAACAATGAATTATTAAAACTCGCACAGATGTCTAAGAAAATAAAATGACTGGGTCATTACTGACCCGACGATAGTAGTTAAGGGTTAAAAGGAGCTAGACAGACCATTTCAATGTAGTAGCAATTCCACTTACAGTTGTCATGCTCCATTATTATTATTGTTATTATTGTTATTATTATTATTATTATTATTATTATTATTATTATTATTATTATGTACCGAAGTAGGTTTTACCTTTCGTAGCGTCCTGACTTAAGCATTTAAGGTTAGAGTTTGAAACCTGAAACACCAGGATATACTAACCGATAACTTTCCTAACTTGTTTGGGACTGAAAATGCGCTGCCTAATGATAACAACGAGAATAATTGAAGATCTATCTTTCGAAAGGGACTAAGCGCGAAAAAGAAGTTTCTGACATATTGGCGAAAAACACACTCTCAAATGCATGTTGAGATACCTCCAACACCATCTTTCGCCTCACGAATGAGTCATAGTTGAACTACGACAGAACCCATTCAGTGTGATATGTAGAGAGCGGAATTTAGGTGAAAACCTATTTTTTCCCTTGATATATATACAAGCTTGAGATTTAATATTTACGTTTTTCATGGAAATTCAGGTATAAATAAAGGGATTTTATAGGGCCTAAAATCCCTATTTTAAGCTTATTTTTTTAATTTTTGCATCATTTACTGTTTTTCTTAACATCCTCCACCGTTTACATTCCAAGATAGATAACTCCTTTCTAGCAGTGAACAACACAATAGAGAAGTACCTCCGGGGCACCCCTTCTCATTTTTACAATCCTTCGATCCAAAAATTCCAACTTTCAGTCGGCCTGGATAACGTAGTCGGTATAGCTCGAGGTTGCGGGTTCGATCCCGGCCCAGGTCAATGGCATTTAAGTATGCTTAAATTCGACAGGCTCATATCAGTAGATAGATTTATTGACGCATAAAAGAACTCCTGCGAGACTTATTATTATTATATCATCTTTCTCTGTCTGTCAGCAATTTAACACAAACTCTCTGAGGTGTACCCGAATAAGCATTCTCTTACACTGCAAGACAAATAACAACCCCTTTCTTTTTTTTACCATTTGTAAGTTAGCAGTGAGCGACATAATATCCACAGTAGGTGCTGATCATTTTCTGTGAAGCAAACTATGGAAACGTGATTGGTGAATTAAAAACACTAACTTAGAATGTCTTCCTTTTGTGTATGCATGTTTTCCCTTGTAAAATGTGAAATATGTGGGTTTATTTTAATCCTAGAATTTTGCATTAAATAAATGTTGAATCTTATATTAGTGACATTTTTTAACAAAAAAAAAACATATTTTTTATTTTATAGAGCCTAAATAAACGAGTTTAAAAGCCTATTTTAGGTACCTAAAATGCCACCTTTTAGGGCCCAAAATCTGCTCTCTAGTGATATGCTTACCTCCCTTAGATTGGATAAAATTAAATTCGAAAAAAAATTGGCACTTAGCCCCTTTGGAAAAATAGGTCTTCAATTATAATGCGACGGCATCCACTACTAAAGGAGAACGGTATTAAAGTAGGTATAACCATAATTATCATGTTAAGAAGCCGTTCTGTAGGCCCGATATTCCTCTGGCTAGCTACTCGAGAGCCAAATCCTCTGTTAATCCATGTATAGATTGATTCATTTTGTGCTCTATGCTACGATTTTTGCAGTCCACAGATGACCTGGGTAATTTTCGTGAATCTGGTACTGATAGCCGAGCCATCCTGCCTCAGTTCTGGCAGAATTAGGTCCTATCCCCAGAGGACTACCTAATAAACGCCAGGGTCCCGAGTCTCCAACCTTTAAACCGTGTATTAGCATTAGAGACCCGTACTACCCCTAATATTTCACCTCAGCCTATTTTTAATCGTTGCAGATAATGGGTGAAATGAGAGGGAAGCAAAGTTTGTTGAAGAAATGAAGGAAGAGAACAGAAGTATCCCGAGAAACAATTTATATAACGTCTGCTTCGTACGTCACAAATTCCATCACAACTAAGCAGGGGGTCGAATCCTGGCTGCCTGGATGTAAGACTAGTGCTTTAGCCCTAAGCCACAGACGTGACTTGTAATATCCCAGGAGATTGTATGCCGTGAATAATAATGAGTCTGTGATATAGGAGTTAAGCTGTAATTCACTTCAGTAACAAGTATGAATGAGTCTGATACTGACAAATTGAAATAACAGGGAGAATGGAAAAAATGGATAAATGACATGCTTCATCTTGAATTTAAAAGTGGAAAAACCGAAACAAGAACCAAACTAGATTAACGAAACGCTTAACGGCACCGGCCAGATATCGAACGACACTCAGGTTAGAGATCGAATGAAGTCAGGAGGAAGAATCACAAGGATTTTGTCCTGCTAGTAGGACCGGAGTAAGACTAAGTGTAGATAGGAGTATAATACAATGGTTTACTTATTTATTATTTATTTAATAATTTTCGTGGAACTTTAAAAAAGAACCTCTGAAAAGTAAAACAAGGAACATGGCAAAAGTTCATTCCTGGATGTTTATATGGTAGTGAAACTCGGATAATGAAAAATATGAATGAACATAGCCTACAGGCGGGAGAGATCTGTAGAAGGAATTACAAGGGAAGATAGAAAAAAAATGAAATAATAAGAAAAAATTCTCGGAATGTTGTAAACAAACGACACTGAAATAAATTATTGTTCATCTACTGTCCACGTTTCGCTATCAACGAAGTATTTATTTATTATATTATGTTACCGTTAAAACCCGAAATCCGACAAAACCAGTTTCAACTAGTAAAAACTAGTTTAAGCAAATGTAGATAGAAAGAAAGCGAGTTTTCGTAAGATCTAGAATCAATGACAGGTTAGGTTTGGTGAGTTTAGGTTTTTGTTTGATAAAATCCTAAACAAACCAAAAACCTAAACAAATCAAACCTAACCTGTCATTAATTCTACATTTTACGAAGACACACTTTCTATTATATACGTTTTTTAAAACTAGTTTTTACTAGTTGAAACTGGTTTTAACTGATTTCGGGCTTTAACAGTAACATATATAATAGTTTGACATGTTGTAAATTCAGTGTTGTGTTGATTTCTGCAATTATGGTTCTTACAAGAAAGGAGGTGTTTACTTTCGAGCATTATTTCCGGTCATACGGAGTACTGAAATTACATACATACTCTGAAAATCAAGATACATGCAAGGCGACATAAGACTGATCTCGTACAACGGAACTTCTCGATGACAGCTAACATTGTTGTGTTATTTGGTGCCGCATTGTTAAATCGCTCCTGCCACTGCTCTTTAACGTGGCGCAATCTCGGCCCATTCTGACGCCCCACTCCGTCTGACCGGAAATAATGCTCGACAATGAACACCTCCTCTTTGTGAGAACCGTAATTGCGGAAATCAACACAACACTGAATTCATAATGTCATAAATAAGTAATAAATAAATAAATACTTCATTGCTAGAGAACAAAGACAGCAGATGAGCAATAATTTCAGTGTCGTTTGTTATGCCGCATAACTTACAAGTTAATGTAGTTTATAGGATAGAATAATAAAGACAAAATAATATGGTTGAAAGATGCACAACAAATGACAGATGGCAAATCGAAACAAATGTGGCGTGATCAATTTGGAAGCATGACGAGCTAAGGCGCATCGCATGAAAAGAAGAAAATCAATAGTGGTGGTGGTGGTGATGGTGGTGGTGGTGGTGGTGGTTGTAGTTGTTTCTACCTTTAATCACAGTGCACGTGCACTTCGATAAAATAATATTAGGTAGCAATGGAAATTTACAATATGTCCGCAAAAGACTGTACATAGATATTGCTGGCAAACTATTCCGTCTGGTTCATGTTTCGTGGTTGAAACGAATGCCGTTTACTGCCTGTGTGTCCGTTATAATTCTAATTCAGTGTTTCACCATATGGGACTTGACACGAATGGTTACCAGACCCATTAACGTCTGCAACTCCAGAACAAACCCCCTGCACCTGAAGTGTGTCGGGACCAGCACACAGCTCGGGACAGGAACATGTTCTTCATTACACATGTGGTTACATGCGATGAGGATTGCTCATATTGCTGTTTTAATTAGACACAGAGCCACCGGCATAGCTCAGTTGGCTAAGGCGCTTGCCTACCGATTCAGAGTTGCGCTCGGATGCGGGTTCGATGCCCGCTTGGGCTGGTTACATAGTTGAGATTTTTTCGAGGTTTTCCCAACCGTCAGGTATTCTATGGCGAATCCAAGACCTCATCTCGCCAAATACCATCTCGCTATCATTAATACCATCTCGCTATCATTAATACCGTCGACGCTAAATAACCTAGTAGTTGATACAGCGTCGTTAAATAATCAACTAAAAAATTTAGATGCATGATGAAACTCGAAAACTATCTGACGAAAATGTGAGGAAACTGAGCCACTAGAAGTCTTTCTTTATGTTAGATTCTTATAATACATACTTAAAAGTTCTGGTATCTCTTTGAAAGGATAATAGGAAGTTAGATTATTCTGTCGATAAAATAAATTGATGTGCTATACAGAATATATACATGAAGCAAGCAATATTTGTACTCTTATGTACGGAGGATTCTCTAAAAATCTTATGTATGCTTAGTTGATTTTAAAAGTGTTTATGAATTATTGCGAATTAATATTTCACCATTGTATCATAATAAGTAGGAGAATTTTATTATAATTTGTTGTTCGATCTGTTTCTTAAAAACAGTATTTCATATATGAATAAAATTGAACTCTCTAAAATGATACCTTGGCCTAAAGAGGGCAATGTGCATGGCCTTGTATAGTCATACCTTCTGATAGAATTGACTCGCCCATTTCCTTCGGGACCTATATAACATCGTTCGTTCTCCAGAAATTGTATCCGATATGCCATGGTATCGTTACGAAAGATTAAGCACCGTTAACGAAGTTGCAATGTTTGATTTGACTGAACTTTCGCTGTAGATTTTAATTTGACTAAATGAGTGATCAGTGATCACAAATAATATACCAGTAATACAATGTAGGGAATAAAAAGTGTCGGCATGAAATTAAAATGCAAAATAAGTATCGGTATGGTAACAGGTGTATACAGAGTGCGAGAAAAAAAGATTTATAGAAAATTTTGGAATAAAAATCGATACTAAACTAAGTATTTTGAGGATGAGATTAAGGGATCGCAGACGCTTCGTTAAGGCACTACATTTGTCGACACTCTTCACCTTTAAAGCTAGATTTCTGAAACATTTGTCACTAGTTAACTACTTGACTCTGGTCAATTGTTTTCCTTTGGAGAGCAATGAAAGATGCAATCTGTATTACGCCAGTTGAGAATGAAGAAATCCTATTAGAGTATTTCATAGATGCAGCTAATATATTATGATGCATGCCACTCTTTTCTTATTGAATCGCTGTGTATATATGTATAATGTCTGTAGTGTATTATGATTATTATTATTATTATTATTATTATTATTATTATTATTATTATTATTATTATTATTATTATTGATAGAGGATCTAAAAGCAGGAAAGAAGTTCATATAAACATATGGACAATTTCGCTTATTTTTTTTTAGTTACAGTTGTTGTTTGTGGTGTTTATTGTACGGCTCATCCTCCCTCCATACGTCACCTGCACTTTGTTCACGTTTTCACTGTGCCTAAACGAGACGCTCTACTATACTGAATTATGCGTCATGTTTCAATTTGGGCGGACCATCTCTTCACTACAGGGCTTCGGTTGACTACTGCCCGCCCAATCATCCTGTGTTTAGGCCTACCCTCCTGTCCATCTTACTGCTCAAAATGGTGAAAGTGGAGCTGAAATGTTTTTCAGAACACTCGCAATATCTGAGACGTAGACTTTGGGTATTTCACCGTATACTGGAACTTAACATCTCCAACATTTCCGAATTACATGCCGGTTCCATCATCAAGAAAAATAGGCCCGCCTGTTTGCATCGAATTCAAGAATGTCGCCAGTTGAACAATGGGCTTAATGTGCCAAGTGCATGGATCGGTCACGGATCTGTTTCTCGAATAAGCCACGTCAAGCCAAGCAAGACTGTGAATTTTGTTGTATATAGGATCTACTGCCTTCTGAAGGATGCACTGGAAGGATTGATGAACGGGAGAAGAGTTCAGGACAGAAAAAAGATATCAGATGATAGGCGACATTAAGGTATATGGATCATATGCGTAGACTAAAACGAAGGCAGAAAATAGGAAAGACTGGAAAATGCAGGGTTTGCAGTGAAAGACCTGCCTTTGGGCAGAACGCTATGAACGAATGAATGAATGAATGAATGAATATTGTTAAAAGAAAACTAAAAACGGTTTCCAGAACTTAGAACAATTTTGTTTGATTTATGTATTTATGTACGGTAAAATTCGTTATTAAAATATGTAGGCTATTATTATTTGTATGAATGTGAGTGTGGTTATTAGTGTGCCGGGTTTATATTAATTAGCCAGTCTACAAAAATGTACGAGTAAAATACAATATCAGGATTATCGCTGGGCAGTAACCTGAACACAAGTTTCAGCATCACATTGTTGACGAGTTAACTCCATGAGTTAGCACAACCATAAATCACTAATAGCTGCTGTACAGTTAACAACGGTAGAAAAAATATATATGTATATCATATCCCTTTTCATATAACTTACGTAGTTCATGGAGGACGCTACTTTTTAGCCGTCCAAAACAACACAAGCCATTCGCGCTTAAGCAACGTTGCATAGCTGTAATGTTAAGATTCAGTCGCTGTTAGTTATGGTACCAAATATTACATGCTCTGAGACAAAATATGAATATATAGCCACGAAGAAGATGAAAGGTATGAACTAAGTCGCTTGTAAAATATGATGAATATTTCATTCCTTTTGAGAATAATAAATTGTAAGTGTAAAACTGTTACAGCTCTGTTATGGCTCTCTTATCTAATGGGTGATTGCAATAAATTATCATACAAACCGAGTAGTGCATTTGAACAGTTTATACTTTTAATATCTAAACATATGGGGTATTTTGTTCCAAAAAAAAAAAAAAAACCGCATTGTAAATAGCAGAATGTTTCTTGTGCTAGGATATATTTATTTTGCAATTAAATTGTCATGTATTATCAAATCTAAAAATAAAATCATTGAATATAGTAATGTGAAATTACAATAATCCAATAATCGAATATTAAACGTGTCGCACAGAGCCTCATGGAGAGTGAAAATTGTAGTCTGAAATCCGATGCATCGCAATCGAACAATTTTCGTTACTGTCTCTGCTATAGTACAGGGTGTTAAAAATGCCACCCGAAAAGAACACTGTAAGATGCACGATATCAAGCCTATGAATTGCAGAACGGAAACTAATTTTCCATGACCGCTATTTTGTATTTGTATTATTATCTCAATGTGCTTAATATATATAATTTTACTTTTAGTTTCCAAGAACACTCCCCAGCACAAACTTTGGATTTTTTGGGAGTGAGTTCATTATAAATTATATAATTTTAAATTTTGTGTAAAAGAGCTAAATGAATTTATTATTATTATTATTATTATTATTATTATTATTATTATTATTATTATTATCATCATCATCATCATCATCACTCGCTATGGAAATATCAAGGTCAATATTAATTTGCTTGTAAAAAATCAGGTGAAAAAAGAGTTAACTGCAAGATATTGCTTATCTGTGGAAGCGGTTACTGATATTTCAATGATGAAAATAATACGTACATAACATTAATCAAATCAACTACACTATTCTAACACAGTTGTCAGCAACGAGTATGTTCACGGATGTCGAAGAGTCTGCAATGCATGCTCTTCAAGAACCCGCACATTTCCATAAGAGCGATGATTGTACTTTATCTTGCTAAAAATGAACCTTGTTGGATTTTTACTCCTTGTAGTATGAGCACGCACTGCAGGCGCTTTGATATCCCTGACTATGTTTATACTGTATATCATATTATTATGTCAGCACTCCTAACATTACAAGAGCACTTTCATAAATCGTAGAGAATTTCATTCGGAGTATCTTAGTTAAGACTGCGTTTATCTGTAGAAATACGAAATAATATTGATCTGAGAATTACGAGTTGAAAATACTCATTACGTTACGTTCATTTTCGACCTTTTCCCCTCTAAAATTCTTCTATGTTCCTTCATTGCAACGACGATGAATTGAGTGAGGCAAGTGACCTACCGGCTTGGAGCTCACATAGATACTTTTCTACAGCTCGAGTCCTTTCTTACTTCTTAATTGTGTCTTCCTTCTTTTATCCGAATTTGATTAAGTTTCTTTCCTAATTTTATATTGTAGTGATCTCCTTCATCACGTCTTATGGTTTTTGGACGGAATTTTCCAAACATTCTGTATTCATTTTATTTAGTGTTCTGCCCAAGGACAGGTCTTTCACTGCAAACCCAGCTTTCACCAATCTTTCCTATTGTCTGTCATCCTCTTCGTTTCCTTATATGATCCATATATCGTAATGTCGTCTATCATCTGATATCTTCTTCTACACCGAACTCTTCTCTCGTTCACCATTCCTTCCAGTGCATCCTTCAGTAGGCAGTTTCTTCTCAGCCAGTGACCCAACCAATTCTTTTTTCTCTTCCTGATCAGTTTCAGCATCATTCTTTCTTCACCTACTCTTTCCAACACAGCTTCATTTTCTTACATAATGTATATAGGCTACTCTGAGATATGTTTATGCATATTACAGTAATTGCCTTTGCATATCTCTGCGCTGTAATCACCACAGATGCAGATGGCAATGGCAAACCACTACACCATATCATAACCACAGGATACGTGACGGGTAGCCCATGGGGGTTCTTGAGTTTGGTGCCGGAGAGTAATTAGATAGGACGCTTAACAGTGATGAAATTACATAAGAAAGAGACTACCTCCACATCAGCATTACCACTTTCTTGGAAGATAATGTAATTATCATATTGCTGTACAGGTAATGGACCTCAGATCCAATATCTCGTCTCGTGCTTTTAGACCTCGTGCGCTTCAACAATTAACAGTTTAATGCCATCATTACTTTGTATTATGTTACACTCGCTCTAAGCTTATTAGTTAACCAGCGAACAGAAGATTATGCTTATGTACTGATAACTGCGTCATGTTCAGAGACTTCAATATAGCACATTATTATACCGACGTAGAATATATGGATTGAATTTAAGGCGAAAGCCTGCAGTTTATTCTGTTATTAGATTTCAGAATGGAAATAATTTCAATGTGCTACTTGTGTGTTCAGTGTAGCTAGCCATGAAATTTACTGTATTTATTGTCTTTTTAAATTAGATATTCTGATCTGTAAGGGTCAACTCGATCATATTTTTGGACAGTGGAACTTTCATAGGTATCTGTGTATATTGTTGTTAATATTTTTGTATTGTGACTGTGTCATTTCTATTTAAATTACGAATAGCTTTTCCCTACACAATTTTTTTATTGCACGTATCTTTACCTCAGTCTGGTGTAGCTACAGGGCTTATTTCTTTGTCAATACCATTGTGAGTCGTCGTCGTCGTCATCATCATCATCATCATCATCATCATCATCCACCACAATGAATCCAATGATTGGTCTGGATTTAACTTCAAATTAAGAAGCATCACTCTTTAAATTGATCAAAGATCGTCCTCTGTGGTTCGAGATTTCCGTGCTACTACTGCTGCTACTGCGATTTTACGTCCATTTAATAATGTGAATTTCGGTTCGATTTTCTGTCTCTCGGGTTTAATGATGTGCTGTGTTTTGAATACTGATCGTGGAGATCCCCCCCCCCCCGATTAAGTATTACGATTATTAGCCATAACTTCTCTTATACTTTTGTATATTCATTTTTATTTTTATATTGTTATATGTATTTTAATATTTGAAATATGTAGACACCACTTGAAAAATTTACGCAATTCAATATCGTAACAGTATATGAATCGAACTTCCGTTATTCGAAAATAGAAATACGCGTATAATAGAAACTGATATGATACGAAACTTAACCCTGGAATAAGTTATTGTACAAAATACTTACGGTCTTACTAATAAAAACTCTATATACAGATGTTTAACTGTCTTATACTTATACAATGAGTAACTCGTTTATAAGTCGTGTGTAAATTCCTTACTAATAATCATTACATTCATCGTGTATAACAGTATAACTGTTAACGCAGCTACGTCATAGTTTCGTCATTACTTCATTACAAAAGGTAATAGAATATCTGAGATTCTCTATTGCATCCTGTAGAGCGCTCTAGTGTGCCGTGTTAAGTATCGATAGTACCACTGGCTCTGATCGATTACACACTATATTTTGGTCAAAGAGTAAAAGCTACAGCAATATTATTCTACTTATTCTGTGCTCTTTGGTGTGTTCTTCTGTGGTTACAAGGCATCTATCATCATAAAATGACAGTCGATACGAACAGCTGTTAGAGAGGCGGCCATTTTTTCTCTATATACAACGCTTAAACAAGGGGTTTCGTGTATATAACTACTGCAAAGCAATTCTCATTGTATAGTTACAGACTGTTTATACATCCATCGCTTATGCATGGTTTATTGGTAAAGTTTCCTGTCTCAACTCTGCATAAGTGTCGTATAAAATCTATACACGGTTTATTAGTAAGACCGTTAGAAATTTGTAAATGTATATCCTACAACCTTGCTTTCCGAAACTTCTGTTAAAATCCAGCATTCTATAGCATGTTCTCATGATGATGATGATGATGATGATGATAATCATAACGATAATAGGTCTTAATAATAATAATAATAATAATAATAATAATAATAATAATAATAGGGTCCACACCTGTGGAGTAGCCTAACCGTTAGCGCGCCTGGCCGCGAACTCGGATGGCCCGGATTCGATTCCCGGTCGGGGCAAGTTACCTAGTTGAAGTTTTCCCCCCCCCCCAGAGTTTTCCCTCAACCTAATGTAAGTAAATGTTGAGTAACTTTCGGTGTTGGACCCCGAACTCATTTCACCGGCATTATCACCATCTCATTCAGACGCTAAATAGCCTAAGATGTTGATAAAGTGTCGTAAAATAATCTACTAAAAATAATAATAGGCCTTAATAATAACAATAATAGGCCAAATAGTAACAATAATAATAGACCTGATGATGATGATGATAATAATAATAATAATAATAATAATAATAATAATAATATTTTGTGGGAGATCGTGCGTATTTGCTTGGTTTCCGCACAAAACCAATCCGCGGAAAGTCTAAAATTCCACATTCAGTATTCCCAACCTAACACACATAACAATTTCCCTCTTCTTACCGCTTAAGTGACATATTGATTTTACTGCTTTAGGCTTTTAACATATTATTTTTAGAGACGTTCAATATAGTAATAATTATAAATTGGAAACTTACCACTGCAATTTCACCTAAATTGCACTGCTAATTATTGTTTTTAAATATTTGCAAAAATTAAGTAAACTCTACAACTCTACTAAAGTTACTGCATTCGTGATGCATGTAGCATTAAGGAAGCCGTTTGTTTTAAGTTCGCATTTATAGACTGGGGGAAAAAAAAGACAGACGTATATCACGGCCTGCTGGAGTATAGTAAACACAGAAAACATTTTAAAGCAACAATGTTGACGATGGATATTTTTGTTTTGCAAATTTTCCATCATTGAACAGAAACAAAGATGGAGATTTCATTGCAACTAATTAGAAATTCCTCTTTCAGGTGTATATAATAAACGATCTTCGCACAAAATAACGTACGATACACGAGCGGTGTGTTTTCTTTCAATTATCGGAAATTAAAAAAGCTCAACTACATTTCGCTTTTTCAAACATTTCCTCGAACATGAAAACTTCAACATACCGCTCTAGTAACGCATATTACTATTTCACGTTTTTAGAGACTCTCTGGAAAATTTTGATATTTTGACGAACTACCCACTGATGAAATGAAACCAAAATACGTGTTATACTTATGAACTTAATATTAACTAGAGTGAATATTTTGTTTTAAAGGAAAAAAATCTAGTATTAGTTTTAAACTAATATTTATGAATACGGGTTAACTGTGAAATGAAGAATAAGATTAAAAGTTAACATTTTCGTTTATTATACGCAACTACGATGGATTTATAACTGAATTTTATTATGATAAACCATAATTCAAATGGATATAAATGGGATTATTTACCGTCCAGCCTACTGAAGAAGATCACTTTCTTATGTGTGTATTGTACACAGAAGGAAGTTTTATCATGTATAAAGGAAAAAAATATCGGACTTCATTTATAAATCATACTCTTTAATTATGAATACCGGTAGGTATGTTACTAATTTTGTTCTGATTCATTTAAGGGGAGGTGGTACACCCTATCTCCGCAATGTTAAATTTCCTATCTTTATTTTGGATTTTCTCTCAAACTACCAATCCTAGGGCGATGAAATTTGGTACACTTATATATTGATGGTTTCTGTATTGATTGACATTTTTGTAAATGGATCAGGACACATACACATTATATTTTAACCTGCCATGGTGTACCACCTCCCCTTAAACTATCTGTTATGTATGTAATATCGTACAATATTTTTCTGTTTACGAAGATCAATACGAAAATCTTACTGGGGGATTTCAATGCTAAAGTAGCACGAGAAGATATTTTTAAACCGACTATTGGAAAAGAGAGTCTTCACGTAACTAGTAAAGATAATGGCGTTAGGCTAGTCAACTTTGCCACATCAAAAAATTTAATTGTCAAAAGTACATCATTTTCCCATAAGGATATACATAAATATATTTGGACTTCTCCAGGTGGATTGACACACAACCAAGTAGATCACATGTTGATACATAAACGAAGACATACTAATATAGTAGACATTCGAGAGCAGACTGTAATTCTGACCATTACTTGGTAATTGGAGAATTAAGAGGAAGACACTCAGTAGGCAGCGAATAGAGCAACAAGTTAATATTAGGAGATTAAATATTCCGAAATTAAAGAACGAGGAAACTAAGCAACATTATCAGGTCGAAATATCAAATAGGTTTGCCGTTTTAGGAAGTTCCAATAAATAAATAAATAAATAAATAAATAAATAGAAATAAATTTGAGGAAGTAATTAGATGTTAATTGCGTGAGGGGAAAATATCAGAGATAATATCAAAACTGCAGCAGAGCAGAGCATAGTTTATTATGTAACTAAGAAAAAGAAACCGTGGTTTGATGAAGATTGTTGCACAGTAGTATCAAGAAGGAAACAGGCAAAATTGAAATTCTTACAGGATCCAGTGGAGGCGAATAAAGACGTTATTTCAATGAGAGACGGGAAGCAAGTCTTACACTTAGAAATAAAAGGAGAGATTACTTTAAGGAAAAACTCAATGGGGTAGAAACAAGTAGTAAGAATAAAAGCATTAGAGGGCATAAAGGAATTTAAGAATGGATATCAGGCAAGGGTAAATGTGGTCAAGGATGAGAATGGTGACTTGCTTGCAGTTTCTCATTCAATCCTGAACAGATGGCAAAACTATTTTGAGCAACTACTAAATTTACATAGGCCAAATAGAAATGATCGGGACGAAATTGAAATACAAACTGCTGAGCCATTTAAACCCAAACCCACACTTTCTGAAGTCGAAATTGCGATGGCAAATTTGAAAAATTACAAGTCTCCAGGTATCAATCAATTTCCAGCAGAATTAATACAAGAGGGTGGAAGCTCATTATCTAGCGAAATTTATAAGCTTGTACTTGCAATTAGGGAAAAGGAAATTGTATCAGAACAATGGAAGGAGTCTATAATTGTATCCATCTTTAAAAATGGGAACAAGACTAACTGTAGTAACTTTCGAAAAATATCACTTTTGTTGAAGTGGTACAAAATTTTGTCCAATATTCTTTTGAGAAAATTAACTCCATATGTAGATGAAATTATTGGGGATAATCAGTATGGTTTTAGGCGTAAGATCGACTATTGATCAGACTTTTTGTATTCGACAGATATTGGAGAAAAAATGGGAGTATACGGGTAGAGTACATCCGTTATTCATAGATTTCAAAAAGGCATATGAATCGGTTAATAGAGAATTTTTATATAATATTCTTATTGAAATTGGTATTCCCAGGAAACTAGTTCGATTAATTTATTTTATTTATTTATTTAATATTTTACACTGGAGCTACGTTAGGCATTGCAGCCCGAAAGAGCAGAAGCTCGTGCTCGGGCGCAGTTCAGATCAGTTATACAAAATATATCACAAAATTGAGAGAGTTCATTGAGCATAATAACATTAATAAATGGTAAAATAATACAGCATGTAATAATAGGGTCTATATACAAATAGAAAATACAAAAGTACATAAATATTAGAGTATCAATTTTTAACTCAATTAGCTTAAACAGTTAAATAATTAATCTGATTTGTTTCTTAAATATATGTGTGTTAAGTGTACTTAGCTCAGGGTAAGCTCTAATTAATTCATTATATATTTTGGGTCCAACATTTCTGCTGTGTTTTAATCCAGCAGTTGTGTGGCATTTAGGAGTATTTAGAAAGAAACTGTAGTTTTGTCTCGTATGGTATTCGTGAGGATCAAATTTAAATTTATTGTGGTTTGTATGGATGTAAATCAGCATTGTTTGTTTATAAATTTGTTCTAGATTTGATACATCAAAATGTGTCTCAGTGAAACGTACAGCAGAGTCCGTATAGGCCAGTTTCTGTCAGATGCTTTTCCAGTTCACTGCGGACTAAAGCAAGGAAATGCACTATGTCCTTTACGTTTTAACTTCGCTCTAGAATATGCCATTAGGAAAGTCCAGGATAACAGAGAGGGTTTGGAATTGAACGGATTACATCAGCTCCTTGTTTATGTGGATGTATAAGATTATGTCTCGTGACCAGAATATTGTATGAAATGGAAATATATAAAAAATGGAAATTTATCCTTTGGAGATGTACAAAAATTCAAATATCTTGGAGCAACAGCAACACATATAAATGATACACGGGAAGAAATTAAACGCGGAATAAATATGGAAAATGCGTGTTAATATGCGGTTCAAAATCTTTTTATCATCCAGTCTGCTTTGAAGAAAGTTCAAAGATAGAATTTATGAAACATGGTACTGGTTCTTCTGTATGCTTGTGAAACTTGGATTGATACTTTGAGAGAGGAACAGAGGTTAAGGGTGTTTGAGAATAAGGTACTTAGGAAAATATTTTGGGCTAAGAGGGTTGAAGTTACAGGAGAATGGAGAAAGTTACACAACGCAGAACTGCATGCATTGTATTCTTCACCTGACATAATTAGGAACGTTTGATATGGGCAGAGCATGTAGCACGTATGGGGGAATCCAGAAATAGTTATAGAGTGTTAGTTGAGAGGCCGGAGGGAATAAGACCTTTGGGGAGGCCGAGACGTAGAGAGAGGATAATATTAAAATGGATTTGAGGGAGGTGGGATATAATGGTAGAGACTGGATTATTCTTGCTCAGCATGGGGGCCGATGGCGGGGTTATGTGAGGGCGGCAATGAACCTGCGGGTTCCTGAAAAGCCATAAGTAAGTACGAAGATAGAAATATCAAAATGGATTAGTGGATTTAATCAGATTCTACAGTCCCTACCCATTTCTCAAGCAACCAACAATGAAATCGTCATACAGAAAGCTGTAGAACAATATTATTTCACAGACATTGACTTGTATAATTATAATTATTTTGTGGCTTGAAACTATTTTGGGGGCATTTTTGTGACATTGTCTGTAGAAAGTAGCGTTTTTGGTAAAAATGTGGTATTTTATTTTATTCTAATTTGTAACCGCTAGGATTATGTATTTTTTAAATAATTCGTATAGGCATCTTGCAGTCATGTAATTTTTAAAAAGTTTTTGTTTGAAAATACAATTAAGAAGTTGTTAATTTTTAATTGGTTTTTATTATCACTTAATATTATAAGAAAAACATTCAAAAAGAAAATTCTTATATCTAGTTTTGAGTAATTTAATGTTTTGTGTTGTTTATTCAAATGAAGAACCTTTTGTTAAATTTGTTATTTATGTGCACATTTCACGATTAATTGAGTGGTAGATAATGAATATGAGCCATAGTTAGCAAAAATCTCAGAGAGAGAGAGAGATACAGAGAAAGGAGAGGAGGTATGAGTACCAAGAACCACTTTCTAGATGGAGTTGTGGGTTCTAGGAATGTAGAATACTTTTATACTCATAGCATCAGAATGCCGTCTGTTTATAGTTACTACTAGCTGAGAAAATGAGATCAAGAAGAAATAAATAATACGAAATGAAAGTAAAAATAATTGTAAAAGTGTTCTTTGAAGAGTGAACTATATGGACATTCCACTGAGCAGTGGGAAAGTTTTCCTTTTAAAAGCTGAAAAGGAGTGCTCAATAAGGTAACAGTTTTGTAAAAACTTTTATTTTTCTACGCAACTATGGGAATATCGATCTTGAAGTAATAATGCGGTATTTATTCGACCATAAGAAGAAAAAGTAAATTTAAAGAATATACATAATTAAACTACTGCCTTTGCGGAGATGGATGTAGCTTTTGTTTTATGACTGCCTTCTGCTGCTTTCATTGTCATCACATTCTTTATTTGCGCATGGTTATCAGCACCATTAGAGTGATGAATGTCCGGATTCAAACCCTAGCGATGTAGGTAATTTGTGGTGGACAACGGTGGTTTTTGGAAGAAGTTTTCTTGGGTTATCTCCTTTTCTTCCTTAGAATTCCACCACTTATTCCATTAATAACCATTCTTATCACCAGCACTACCACATTTATCATCATCATCAGCAGCAGCAGCAGTAGCATATTGATGAAACTTAGATTCACTTCTATTGCTACACCAGGAGCAACATCGAAAGTGGTGAAGTGATCTACACCTTTAGCGCGTTATTCTTAGACGAGGATGTTTGAAATTAATAATCACTTTTGTAAAAAAAAAAAAATAACATAAATTATAAAATAAACTAGTTTTTACTCTCCGGTGGACCGTATACAGTTCGCGAGTCGGTGTGTTTCCAACGATGATTATGATCGTGACTAACAGGATGGAGTCACCAGCGTGGCTCAGTCGGCTAAGGCGTTTGCCTGCCGGTCTGAAAGTGCGCTCGGACGCGGGTTCGATCCCCGCTTGGGCTGATTACCTGGTTGGGGTTTTTTCCGAGGTTTTCCCCACCGTAAGGTGAATGCCAGGTAATCTATGGCTAATCCTCGGCCTCATCTCGTCAAATACCATCTCGCTATCACCAATCTCATCGATCTAAATAAGCTCGTAGTTGATACAGCGTCGTTAAATAACGAACTTTATATATATATATATATATATATATATATATATATATATATATATATATATATATAGGGGAGAGTCGGGTAGTATCGGACATCAGGTAATATTGGACAGTGAGTTTCTTTCATCTACCACACGATGATAGTACCTGATTGACATGGTTACGTTTCTGTGATGTCGCATAGAGAAACGTAACCATGTCATTCAGGTGCTACCTTATGATAGTAGATGAAAGAAACGCACTGTCCGATACTACCCGATGTCCGATACTACCCGACTCTCCCCTACATATATATATACACATATATATAAAACATGGGGAAATTGCTAATGACTCTTGTACCATTTCACCAATAGAATGTAGGAATCTGTTCAATTGCGACCAATCAGAATCACGTATGACTTAGAAATAAGTCGATTTTGTATTTTGACTTTCGTCTCTGCCGATTGCAATTTTTTCTAGAAACTAATGACGGACATCATAACTTGATTATCAATAAACTGAGAAGTAATGAATATCAGTTTTCCTCAGCATGAATTATACCCATACTTATGCCACTTAAGTGGAATGCCACTTAAAAATTGGATATTTTATTGCATTTACTTCTTCTTAAGTTACATTGTGTTTATAATAAAAATGAATACTTACATTATTGCTTTGTTTCTGACATTTGTATATATAGTTAGGGCTAACATTAGACTGCTTAGACGGTATCACCACCTGCTCGAACGCATCCACGCATCCGATGTGTCTGCTCATTCAATGGTCAAACATGTAACTTAAATAGAAACAATTGTCGCTAGATGGTAGCTCCTACCGGCTAGTAAAATTGGTTGTGGATATAGATCCTATTCTTGTTTATTGTCTCTCATTAAAATATTACTTTGTTTCGTGACTCTAATAGCTTCCTGTTCCTCTTCGTTAATCGATAATAGTCTTTGTTCTTGAAAGAACAAGAAAACCGGAAAACTTTTTCTTTGTGGAACTTCCTTACATTACTAAGTAGAGGTTTCACGAATTTATCCACAAGAGAAAAATTCGTACCGGCACCGGGAATCGAACCCAGGACCTCTCAGCTCTGCGCGCTGAGCGCTCTTACCAACTGAGCCATGCCGGGACACGATCCACGGCGCCGGCCGAACCCCTCTCGTATTGATATTTTATTGCCTTACTACCTGCACTTGAGACGATACACGTCATATATGCAGGAGCGCATATTTAAATGACTTTGTGGCCATATTCGACATCAGTTTCATGACAACTGCTAACAGTTAATACATTACATATTCATATGTATGAGGTCTCGCCCACCTCATTGAATATTACACGACTAATATGAATTAGTCAATTTGTATTATTACTATTAAATACAGAGCTGAGAGGTCCTGGGTTCGATTCCCGGTGCCGGTACGAATTTTTCTCGTATTTAATAGTAATAATACAAATTGACTAATTCATATTAGTCGTGTAATATTCAATGAGGTGGGCGAGACCTCATACATATGAATATGTAATGTCTTATACACAAGAGTTTCTGATGGTTATTATTCCTAACACACTTCAATATGTCACACTGGCACAAAATAGAAGAAAGTTTTTTTTTTTTATAGTTTGGAGTAGACATCCGGATGAATATAGTATATTTGGTGCCGCCCACCTACCATTTCAGCGAAATCATTGTTAGAATGATCTTATGAGAAGGCAACCATCAGATGCGTTCGAGCAGGCGGTGGACATGTTCATTCTTTCTTTACGGTATCATGTAAGTAGGCCTAAATGAAATATCGAATAATAATAATAATAATAATAATAATAATAATAATAATAATAATATTATTATTATGCGTTACAACTAGGTACCGGAACAATACGAAGAAAATTCTTCCAAAATATGAAATTTATTTTGGAAAAACATGAAAATATGAAATAAATATTTCAGTGCCAAAATATTTTCGTTCATAAACCTTTTGGAGCAGATTTAGATCATTATTTATAAAACAAGTCTTTAGATATTAGTAGCTTTTCTATATTTAATACTACCTGAAAGCACCCGACGTTGCACGGGTTGTCATCTTTGCTTCGTTTTTAATTAAACTGGTTGTTAGACTTTTCGGAAATCTCAGAAACTCAACTATAGACAACCAAAACGAATTGTCTTTACTAAGCTTTCCTCGTCAATAAAGATGAATCTTTACATAGCGTCACTTACATGAATTCATGAACTTCTCAGTTCACTGTGCAGTGATGAAGCGTTTCCCACATGACTCAGAAAACTATCCAACATTCTGTGATGAAATTTCTTATGTGTATTTATGCATATCATATCTACAGTATGACGCAAAATCACTTCTCTACCTTTGATAGATTGTCTGATAAAAAATAAATTCATTTAAAAATGGTCAAATATCAGTATTTTCTTCTAACACAAAATAAAAAAAAGAATATTATTTATTAAGGAATGTAGTTGAAAGAGCATGATATTGTAAATATGAGTTTCAGCAATAAAATAAAAGAGAGAGAACATGAGAAAGTTAACAAGTTTATGAGTTATGAGGGAAACGCTTCATCACCGCACAGTAAACTGCCACCATTTTGAATTTTGAAAAAAAGAAAAAGTGAATATTTTTTAAAATAGTATAAATATTTTTTTATAGCAGAAGGACGGTGTTTCACACACACCAATACAAGATACAGTAATGGAGGGAAAAAATGTTGATTTCCAAAAATTTTATTGCTGTAAGCTGTACCTAACCCCTTAATGTCTGCAGTTTTGAGCGACTGTCCTTGAATTTCACTTTAATATGGTAATTACCAATGCTTGTCGCACTGAAATTGTAGGACCTTAAAATGAAAGGCATGTTAGTGGGTATCATAGGAATGCGTGGGTTAAAAACATCATCTCCTTTCCTTTTGCCAGTTAATATTGTCACTTCTATTACGTTTTGTGTTAGTTTTTTCACACCAATTCTCGTTCCAATTGCATAATTTTGATGGGTCGATATTTCGCAATAGCAGGCCTACTATTGATGATTCAGTATTAAGTATTAAATTATATGGTAGCAATTCTTGTGGTTTCGAAGATAAAACACAGTCTGCTCACTATCTACAACTGCATCGAGAAATTCATAGTACTGCGTAAAGATACTAAGCATGAATTGTCTAGATTTTGGCCTTCATGATGTATCAACAATCTTATTTAATTTCGTATTATGATTTCAGGCCTCGTAAATGTTGATGTTGAATACAACAGACAATAATAATAAAGAACAATTGACTATAGAAGATTGCATTTTAATATTATACATGAATGTTTGATCGTATGTATTTTTATTTTGCATTTTTTAAATTAATTTAACGTTCATTTGCACAATTTTAATGTACCCTATGTTTTTCTCCTGGTTATGAAGGTTAAATGTGCAAAATTTGGCACATATCGGTCAAAACATGTAGATTTGAATAGAGAACTTACAAACATACATACATACATACCCACATTCACTTTTATATATTAAGATTGTGCCAAAGAAAATCCCTATTATCTACATAATTAAAGAGTTTATTATCATCATCATCATCACTTCATTATCATCATCAAATCATTTCCTTGATGTAAAAACCAGGTAACTCAAATTGTACTGTGAAGAGAACAAACAAAAACTGTTATATTGGCTGGACTTATCGCTGATTATAATAATACGACACACAGCATTTCTATATTTTCTGGCAATAGATTACACCTTGTATCAGTTAATATTTTTTGTACTGTGAAAAACCGATAAGTTGCAAAAAAAAAAAAAAAGAGGAGACATTAAGTAGATAACAAAATTGATGGTTGATCCTGGTTTAAAATATTAATTTACACTTATACGGAATGGATGGTAACCACTGCACTAAAATGAAACTGGAAATAGATCATAAGGAGTGGTTTGAAATATCTGAATAATTTTTTTTCTAACATTCACCGTTTTAGAGGAAATTGTTACGTTTCTATGAAGCATTTGGCAAGATCACGGCTGCTACTGTAATAACTCTAGCAATCTCGGCCACCCATTTCTTAACTTCCCCTCCCCTCTGATCTATACAATCATACGCACTCGACAGTGCGCTATGTTACAAGATTTATTTTAACGATTTTCGCAATTCAATTTAAATTCATGACTAGTCGGTTTAATTTGCAAAAAAAGAGTCAAGACACTAACTATTCAGGTTATTTTTACCTATCTGCTTATGTAGCAATAAGATATTTCTCTCGGGCCGTTACCACAATAGAGTGCTGCAAACATAGGAAAGAGACTATTTTTTTTCTGCTTAACGGTGCTTCATCGAAGGAAAAGTGTAATAAAAGTGTTGTTTTATTTAACATGTAGGAACACCTCTTAAATTTTGATGCATCGGTCCTCTTCCACCCTTTATACGTAGATATAGCAACGCTGAAAAAACTTTCATTAGATTCAAAAGAATGTACAAAGATGGAATAGGAGTTGCTTATTTTGTTCTGGATTCTCAAATTCATTGACGCTACGAGTACATTGTTTATAAAGGGGAATTTGAAGATGTCACTTGCCTTTGGGAATTCCGGAATGTTGTTGGAAATGGTGGCTTGAGTTTCCGAAGTGTTTCCTGAAAAAGTCTGTATTGTCCCATAATATCTGGAAAGAGGTAGTTACAGAAATATTAACGGAGCAAAATATTACAAAAGTTATTTTATGAAATTTGAAAATTTTACAGAAATATGAAACACGAAGATATTTTTGGTTGCATTCTACACATTTTTAATTGTGAATGGAATGGTTTAAAATATGGAATTTCATAATTTTCCTGTTACTAGTTATTACTTATATTTATTTATTTCCTTAATCTTACTATATTCGCAAAACATACTGATTTCTATCACACCAGGTCTTTATTTCGAGCGCTCATGAATTTGACCAAATGAAAACTTGTGATATTATACAGAGTATAACTAAAAGTATGTCAGAATTTTAGGAGCATATTCCTATCATATAAAAGATGAAAAAATATTCTATGAACATTCGTCCGGAAATGCTTTTTTTCTTTTACAGCCTTTTTTTTTCTACAACTCCTTACATTGTATGATGCGGTACATTATTAAATAAAAATAGCATACCACATGGAAATCTGTTTTACAGGAAATGCTAAAAAAAAGTCTCCTATTAACACGAATACATGCATCAACCCGCCGTCGCATTGAATCCCGGATGCGCTAATGTATCCTTGGAGAATGTTATATTGTCTCGTCTTCTAAAATACGGAGTCGAAAACTCTCTTCATCTTTTACCTGGATTCCATACATAAGCTCTTTTAAATGACCCCACGAATAAAAGTTTAGTGACTTCAAGTCCGGAGAGCGCAGAGGTGAAGGAATTGTTCATCTCTATCTATAAATCGTCACTGAATCTTTGATTTAGAAATCGATGAATATTGGCACAAATGAGCAGAAGCTGCATTGTGCATTACCCTTAGTTGCCTGACATAAGCAAGAATTAATATAAATCCATTTTCTTTGCTGAATGTTGTTAGAATATGAATTCTGAACACACAATAATTTTTTCAGAAATATTTTTTTTTATTTTAAAAAAGGTCGTATTTCTAAGTACAGTATTGTCAGTATCCTTAATGGATTTTATTTATCAGTTTGCACGTAATTTCTGGCGGTTTATTATCCTTCCAGGTCTTCCAGTAAGCAAAATAAATCACGGTACTTCCAAGTACCATCAGGCAACTAAGGGTTAAGTACGTGTTTTATCGTATTGCTGACGGCACATGGTGTAACAGAACAAGCAAGGTGTACTGTAAAAACACTTTGTTGAGCCTGGGTGGAAGAACATGTGGTCCCACCAAAATGTCACCAACAATGCTTTTTCGAAACATCGACATTTCCAAATGGTATGCTATTTTTTTTCAATAATGTACAGCATCATACAATATAAGCAGAATTGTAGAAAAATGGCTGTAAAAAGGAAATAAAGCGTTTTCGAATCAATGTTCATATAACATTTTTTCATCCCTTATATGAGAGAAATATGACTCTAAAATTTTGACATACATTTTAGTTACATTCTGTATATTTATGACAATCTCGTTACATTATCTCGTAAATTCATGACAATAAACCAAATTTCTAATTTAGTACATGAAGTTGATTTATTGCTTGTAGTATCTTGATAATAAAAGCAACGATACAGTACAGTAAACACAAACACGAAATAATAATAAATATTCTTGTTTTTTTGCAGGTAAGGACTTTAGTGCAGTATATCCCATTACATGTGACACGATAAGGTGAGTAAGGATACGGAACGCAATATTATGATTAGGATGACTAGGCTATTGGTTTATTTCATTGTACGGTACCGTATATATTAAAATGACATACATATATGTATGTAATATATAATATAAAATGTATTATAAGATATGCAAGAGAAATCCACTATCGTGTGAAGTACTGAATACTGTTCTCCAACTTAGAAATTTAAATCCTACGGAGTTGTATTCCCTCAGTTTTTGTACTGTGAAAGAATTCTTAGCAGCGCATGGAGGGATGTTTATAGCATTTTCCCCCACGTCAGCTGCTGGGAATGTGAATTTTTAACCATTCTTTCTTTACCGACAACTTTCATCCCCCCTCCAAGTTTATATCTGCGATTAAATTAAAAAAAAAAAAATATTTCGGTGCTTTACTGACGTCAGTAATATTTCCTGAAAACGCACTTTAATGTTCGAACGCACGGTCTGAAAGTGAGAATGTTAGGGAAAGAAGTTTAAAAATGTCTCAATGGAATCCCTACTGCGTTCTTGTTCGTTTCAGACGGGATATTACGTTATACGCGTATTTCTGCTTATGCGTGTAGTCTGACAGCAGTCCTGACAGCGCTGCAAACTATAAGTTGTGACACCTGACGAAGTTAATGCAGTTCATTGGATATTGCAGGAGTAAAGGCTTTGCCAAAAAGAAAATGAAAGGCCAATTAATTTAAGGACTTCCATATACTAATTTGTCTCTCTGAGGAAATATGGTGACAGGAAGTGCTGCTCGTGTGTTACTTTCATACAGGTTCCATAGGAAGATATACATCTTCAATTACAACCGATTTTATAGCTGTAAGTTTAATGTATAAAATATAGTGAAATCATGGAAAAGTTAGGGATCACAGATACCCCCTGTTACTAATATAGTACATGTATTTTTGTACGGGGACATCATTTTATTTTTACTAACATTTTTAATATTAACCTGTCTATACCTTTAGAGAACCGGAAACACCGCTTGCTCTCCCCTCCAAGACTGGAGTTCGATGATACTGGCGTAAAACACAAATCACTCTACTAGGAATAGGAAGGAAGAAAAGTAGTTCATCCATTTACGTAAACTAGGAAATATCGCGATTTTGAGTTTGATAATTTTCTTTAGGTTTTTCTTTAATCAAAGTACAGTACTGTATTAAGAATAAGTGTTTTTACTCACGAAGTGAGTTATCCATGCGAACGTATTCATTATGCAGTGTATATTATACTGTCTACAGCACATTAGCGTACAATATAGAGAAAGAAGTTAAATTGAAAAATAATCATAATATGAATATTTAAACACAATTTTGAAAATGGTGGCCGTTCATTTCGATACAGGCTTCAGTTCTTTTGTGCATATTATCGCACTATAGACTATTGCATCTAATTCCAATTGCCAGTTTCGTCCTTCGTACTAGTAACTCATGTTGAAATAATTCTGTACCTACTCTACGTACTGTAAATTCAATCTTCACTTCTGCCCGACCCGAAAATATAAAATTACTCAGACATGCTATCTACTGTCCGTCCAAGTGGTTATGCCGCAGGATTGTAGAAAGGGAGGAAATCACGTGACAGTTAATTACTTAACGAGGCCCTTTTATTTAAGTTAAATTAAACAGCTGTATAATATTACGTAAACTTCCACATCCTAAGAGAAATTTAATGTTTTCAGAAAAGAGCTAAGACAGCCCAGCTATGACAGAGAGGCGAGCAGAAGTAGGTGGGGGAAATCGGGATGCGACGTAGGCAAACGGACAGTACCTGTGCGAAAATATGATTCAATATTGAAAGCTCTTTCGTCACTGGAAAACGCGAACATATTTCTGGAACGTACTATACTCAGTAACTCAGTACTGCTTACTATCTGCGGTCTTGGTTCTGTGTGGAGTTGGAACTTCCTTAGTTGAAGGGGTGGGAGTGAAGTACATTCAAAAACTCAGGTACAATAAAAATTGAAGTAAAAATAAAATGATGTCCCTGTATAATGCTTCTCTCTCATATAATTTCGCTCATTCACGGTGTTTCTAGATAGGGTCCAGCTTTCTTTCTGCTTATCTTCTTCTTAATTTTTTTCTTGTAGATCATAATCTCTAATTTTCACCCAACCCCATTATATCCTGGCGTAGTTGCCTCCTAAGCGATAACTTATTTTGGTGTCACTTGTGGAGTCCAGACCTGTCTTCGGACAGTTGACTAAACAACAACAATCTCTTATTGTTTTGCATAAATTTTGTATTTTAAAGATTGACAATGGTCATTAGATCTCCAGAGAGAGATACAAAATGATTCTCTTGCGCCCTCCTTTTTAGTTTTCAGTTTAAATCAGTACTGCCTTTTATTGCATGGTCTCGAAATTGTTATACGACTATCTGCTTCTAGGAGATCTCAACGAAAGGTCAGGTTGAAATTACTGAAAATAAGCAATTATAAATTCTATTGCGTCGTCAAGGAAGTTAGCAGTTGCTATTACGCAATTAAACGTATTCTCTATTTTCAAAATAATGACGATAGTTTGTGTTGATACATTTCAATATCATATTTTGGCTGTTTATTTATTTGTAAGTCTTTAAGATTATTATTCTAATGAGAAGAGTTTTATAATACATTTTCAAATTGCTGGCCTCATTTTGCATTGAATTTACATAGCCTGTCCAGCACATTGAAACTGTCAAGTCGCAAAGTATCGATTCAAATGAAATCGCAAACGAAATTTAATTTTTGTTTTAAATATTTCACTTTTCGAAGTTTCTGGGATAATTTAGAAAGACATAGACACAAGACGAAGAAATTTGCACTATATTCAATGGTTTCCACATTCAAACAAGCGTATTAAAACAGGCATGTTTTAAGATTTGAATCAGTCGCCTTCAGGTTTACTCCTTATCCAACTAAGCTAGTGCGTCAAGCACACTTTTTTTCTGATTTTCTTATGGTTATTGCATTTACAGAATTAAAAATGAATGCAAGGAACTGGATAACTCCATTTATCCTACACTTAATATCGTTATACAACTGAGAAATATCATGTTGTATCTCTCTCTGGAGATGTAATGACCATTACCAATCTTTAAAATACAAAATTCATGCAAAATGATATTCTGAAAAATTATCATGATAAAATATTTTGTATATTTCGGTACACGAGTTTATAATAGTTTAAGGAAAGGCAATACATAAATGTAGTGTTGTATTATTCGGAACTCTATATTTTTCTTCGAAAGGTGTGATAGAAGAAAATCACACTTTCCTGCTATACTTAACAGAAAACTCCATTTACCTTCCATTCGATCTTCAATGCACAATGGAGAAATTACACTTGAGAGAGATAATAATGATAATAATAATAATAATAATAATAATAATAATAATAATAATATTTTCGAAACTCATATACACTAATCGTAATTTTTATAATATATTTATATTTGCCAACTGATCCTGAGTTGCACTAAAACGTGGCTTCGAGTTTCTGTTCGGCTAATTATTTGTTTGGGTTTTATCCCCAAGGTTTTCCCGAACTGTAACACAATGTGAAGAAATCGGTTGGCGAATCCTCAGTATCATCTCGTCGGTTTACAAACAAAACACATCAAGTCAAAAATATTACTTGAGAGAAAAAAGGCTTATAGAATGTACACAATGTATGTGTATAAACTTAGAATTTGAAAATGAAATAGACATAAAGAGAAACAACTTAGGCTACTAAGTAGTATTTTGAGGATTCAACTTTGTCAAAAACTTTCAAGCGTCTTTTTCTTAGAAGCAGGCCTAATATTTTTGACTCAATGTGTTTTGCTTGTAAACCGACGAGTGAAATATCATCACGCCAACATTGATTCCACCGATGCTAAATAACCTAGCAGTTGATACAGCGCCAATAAGTAACCGACAAAAATTCTGCACTATATCAGGGATATACCGGCACGTATAATAGGTTACTCAGTTTCGGGAATGAAACTACAGTTGTGTTGGCTTGAATTTTTATTTTTGTTTCAGTTTACCAAGAAGAGTATGGGTCTATATCTATGATAAAAGAAATTTATTTATTTTATTTCATTACTAGTAAGTTTGAAATGAATGCAAGTTAATATAATGTAAGATAAACTAACCCACTGCTGAATGAGTAAGACTCGTGCTCAGGAGGGGATTCCAATATAGACAAAAATAAAATTAAAATTAAGAGTGAATATAGATTAAAAAGTGTTTAATATGTTTAAACCCAAACTATAAATCCAATACACATTTTCATTTTTTTGTTGTTAATTTGTAGAGGATTCGTGGTTAAAATAATATTAGAATAAAATTTGTTTAATAATCTGAGACCTTGATAAAAAGCTGCATTCGTTTTACATTTAGGTTCAGATCAACGCAGCGAATTCATATTTTTAGTTCTATATTTATGTATATAATTTTCAAATTTATTAAGATTTTTGTGAAAATATTTTAATAAAATAAAATAAAAAATTTGTTTAATGTTGAAAATTGTGAAATGTTTAAACAACAGTTCAGTTGAGTAATCTTTCTGCTTTTTTTTTAATTTTTAATACTTTTTTCTGTAGTAAAATTAACGGATAAAGGTTGGATTTATAAGTTCCACTCCAACCTATAATACCATAGCTACATAAATATAGATTGAAATAATGCTAAATAAATTACACGTAAACAGTTAATTGACAAAGTATTTTTTAGGACAACAAAGTAACATAATGTAATTTATTACAAATATAATAAATATTATTATTCCATATTAAATGATTATCAATAATTATACCTAAGTATTTAACCTCCTTAACTTCATTAGTAACTAAACAATTGCAATTTATATCGGAATAGTCAAAATTATGCATTTTAATTTTTAGTGTAGATGAGAAGTTAGACTGCAGAGAAGTTATTTTGTCCAGCTAATGATTTGCGTTCTGATTCACTGTGCGTTTGTTAAGGTTAGATAAAAATGTGTCCAATGTATTTTTAAACTTATATTCCATATCATGCGAATAATATTGTAGGCGTAAAACACTCTCACAGTGATTAAAAACGTTCTTAGTAAATGATTCCTTTCTGCTGTTAAGCCAAACGTGGAACAGTTACCGGACGTCCCACCACTGAAAAAAATTAATTACTGATAAATGCGCAAGAACGCGCAAACTTTAAAACAAGGATTCAACACCCTAAATGATGCTGTATTAAATGGTAAAAGAATTGTTGTAACCGGACGTGATCGGATATACTAAAACTCACATTATATTTGGAGAAATTTAAAAACTTAAGTTTTTCAATTGTAATATTTAAACCCTACTGTAAGAAGGCAAAACTGGGTGGAAAATACTTTAAAAACTTGTAATCGAAGTTACACTAGTAAGAACGTACCTATATGAACAAATTCCATGTTTCAGAACACAATAACTAACTAACAATTGGCTCTTTTTCACCCACATAGTAAGCCTCTCTCTCTACGACTGAACCGGAGCTAGAAGTGTTACGAAGAACTCAAAGTTTATACTCTTCTAAATATAGTTTTCCGCTGATAAAGCAGTAAAAGCTGTTACTCACAACATTCTCCAAATGTTAAAGAACACGAATTCATATTCACCTATGCATAACTAAACAAGTCGAAATTTGATTTTTGTCCACCTAGATCGGGAAAATTGCACTTTGTGCATCGCTGACTGATAACGTAGTTCACTAATCAGACTCCTCAGACTTCAGATTTAAGCATTTGAAATTCTATCATCTTTTGTTTCACCACGGATCCCGGAACGAGTGTCCTAATAATCGGTGTGGGGAAAGACGTATTTTACATCAATAATCGCGGGGGTAGAACTTTGAGAATCAGAAGGGAAATTCCTATTCCAATCCACATTGTGAAATTTATTATTGTTCACCAATAGGGATATGGTGCCTTGTGAGGATCAATGGGTCGAAGGCATCTAGCTTATGTCTCACTTGTAGCCTACGTATATACTAGGCCTATTATACAAACGCGTGAGCTTGTTTCCTTTCGGAAATCGCTCTAAACCAGATCAAGGAAGGGCGTGGAAAGGAAAGGTGAATTTGGAAGTAAATATATTGTAATTTTGTGAATACATTGAGGAAAATCACGGAAATTCCCAGTCAAGAAAGCCTGCTTCAAGGATCGTAAACTCATTGTCAGTCAGATCGGGGACTGAATACCAACAAGCGCGTAACACAAACCCCACACATCTTTTCACAGTTTGGCGGCTTTGTCCTTCCTTCCGTGAAGACTGTGTGAGAATGTACAAACATATTCAGCAACGAGGAATAGACCCATGATCAATTTTTGTTATAGTCGTCATAGTTCATGTAAATATCTGAAATACTGATAAAAACTTAATAAGAAACGAGGTTCCTTATCAAGGTAATGTAAATATATTTTTAGTAAAAGAGTTCACCTCAAAGGATTTATATCTGAAAGTAAAGGGAGAAGAATAGACATGAGAGATCTAGTGTTAAATGGACGAAATAAGTATTTGTTAATAAACAAGGAGAATTGAGGAATATTAGGGTCATTAGGAACATCTCGACACGCTAAGGAAAAATGTTAATTTTGAGACCAATTTATGCAAATTTTATTCTAATTTTTTCCCTAATATGTATGGACATGTTTTCCGCACATTTCTTATATTTGGTGCCAATGTGATCATTTTGTATCACAGTATTTAAAAAAATACAAATTGGTGGCCAAGTGTCGACTTCACCTATAATGGGGCAGATTTCGGCACAGTATTAAAAACATAGGAAATACTTTAAAATTCAAAATTTATAACACACATTTTGTTACTGAATTATTTCTAAGTACTTTATAATACACCTACTCGCATTGGTCACATATGGATTTTTCATTGGTGCCATTTTACACATATGCATTGTGAAACCATTTTTGGTATTATGCAACTCACCGTACACAAGGTTCTCTAGCATTGTCATCGTAGTAATACCCACTACACGCGGCACAATAGGTTTTTTGGATGGTCCAGATTGTTTGATGAACTAGCCCCCTCTCCCTATACGCCGAGTATTAGACGGCTTCCATCTGTGGAAAAGCCTAATTTATTTTTGCTCTTTAGTCTCCTTTGCCTGTTTCCTGTAGTTTCCAGATATTATTAGTCTGAGTCTTGTAGTTTTCTTACGCTTCTTTCCACCAGAAGGAAGTGTTAGGAGCAGAAATGGCGACAGTTCTTCTGAAGGAAGTATCAGTAGGTGAGGAATTAGGCAAGCCTAAATGTCCTTGTGCAAATGGTGTCTATGGTGTTTTTGGGGGAATGGTAACGTCTTCAACGCGAATTTCACATCAATTTTTGGCTAGAACCAGATCGTACTGAAACATGTTATTCTGCAGTACGCCAGGATGTCAAGTTCTCTTATGTCATTAAATTATTGTTAAATTATATAACATTTACAACCAAGGCCAAGGATATGCCAAACTAATTGATCTTTCATATTTGTATGGCGAGTTGTGCCTTTTCCTCTTTGTCGGTTATCAATGAAGATTAAAATGTAAAATTTAAGATTGGTTGAATGGAAGATGAGTAGTTTTATACATGCAGACAGACACAGAGAGAGAAAAACAGATGAACGACAAAGTGGCACCAAAAACTCTTTAAAGAAGTTTGATAGAGACGCCCCTCAGAAGGATCCAAGCGAAATCAGGGAGAACTCGACACATAGATCTCCCAAAAACACAATGTCGAAAATTCCCCGAGATACACATTCAAAAGATAACAGCACTCTCGAAACGAAGTTAATTGTTTGAGGTTAATCACTTAGGCGCCTTTACTAACCTGTAAAAAATATATACGTAATATTACTCCTGTTTAAATTTGTTTTTGAGAAACTTCAAACTCTTGTGGCACATACGCAATATTACTCCTGTTTAAATTTGTTTTTGAGTGTAAACAAAACTTTGTATTTTCAGTTGTATTATTATTAGTCGTTTTGCTCTTTGAACTATTATAACTTTATCCTGAACGGAGATCTTTCCAATGTTATAAAAGCCATTTCGAATTCAAGTAGGCCTAATTGTAAAATTCAGAATCATGAAATGAAAATAATCCGGATAAAGCAGTACCATTAAAGTCACATTAGTAATCTATCACAGGAATTGTTACAAAGAACTTTCATACGGACATCAGGAAGAAACGTTATATATAAAATTACACTCTGTCAGAAAAGTAGACATGAGAATATTGCAGACCTCTCAGATAAAGAAATGAATCACTTAGGCTTGTTTGACACATGCGGGTTTGTTTTGAATTGGTACCGGTATAATTATTTTCTTTAATACGATTTATTTACACTCGTCTAAGTGTATAGGCTTACAGTCACTGCTTTATAAGATACAATTTAAATATTATACATTAAGTGAATATTCTAGTACAGATTGACAGATTGTATTAGCTTGGCACGCAAGTTACGGCTTTGATATTTAATAAATTTACACAAGCATTAGCACCTCTCACAGTATTTGGTAGTTCTGGGAGATGTTCACCAATTGCCTCCACTTGTCTTGAAGAGTGAACTTGGTGGGGACGTGGTTGATGATGAAGCTGGTATTGCTTGTGTAATATTCTGTGGGATTATGTTTGAGCAGAAGCTATAGATGAGTCAAATTTGAATACTGGTATCTGATTCTGATTCTAGTATTAAGAACTCCATTTCGTCGCCTTAGAAATAGAGTTGAGTAGAAGTCCGTCAAATTTAAGAGAGTTGAGTAGAAGTCCGTCAAATTTAATCATGCGTAAAGGGGTTTGAATATGAAGCTCAGGCATCTTTCCAATGTTATAAAAACCATTTTTTCTTGTGTTTTATTTCATCATTATATGAAGTCATACTATTTATGTTTATGTTCGATATGGACGTTATTTCTTTGGTGGCTTGATCTGCTAGCTCATTTTACTTACATCGTGATGTGATAGATCCAAATGATTTTGACATTGTATTTCTTATTAGAAAGTCTTTGGAAAATGTGATGAATTTCGGTTGCCATTTGACTTATTTTCTGTTACTCGTAGTGGAGTATAGGGCAATTGTGAAATATCTCCATCAAGATATGTTGTTCGTTAGTCTATTCACCTCATTCTAGTTCTTTTCCAACGTCTTGCATTCCTTTTCAACCATTTTTAAACAAGTTTTCTTCGGACGGCCCCGCTTTCGAGCACACTGAGGATTTCAATCAAGTGTCGATTTTTCAATGACTGCAGTGTGTGGCCTCAGTATGTTCAATCCGGCACTATCTACTCTGCTTTATTTGAATTTAAATTGGTTGTTGGTTTGTTATGTCTCATAATTCTTAACTTATTATGACATCCGGTCAATTTACGTTGGTAATTCGACATAGGCAAATGTCCATAAATACTTGAAGTTATTTTGTAGTCTTTTTGATAACTACCCATGTTTTGGAGCTGTTTAAGAGTACGGTATTTACGTTGATATTAAAGAGTCGTAATTTGATTCTCTTAGAAATATTTTATTTATTTAACAGAATATATAATATTGAACAAATGCCTTGTTTGATTTCTTTATTTGATGAGAGGAAAAGATAACCCTGATGCCAGAGTTGCACTTTTTAAATTTGTGAAGATAATGTAGTATGTTTTAGGATTTGATAACTGAATGTGTAGTAGTGGTTCTTTGATTGAAAACAGAATATTGAGGACGATCAGGGAGTTCACAGAAGATCTTATTATCAAGGTTTATTACAACTGCATATCCAATACCATTTCCTGTTACTGACCCATCGATATTCGTATATTCTTGTCATGGGTGTTCACATACCATGTCTTTGAAGAGATTTAACAGAGACCTTTTGGAGTCTAATGACTTGTCTAATGAGATCTTCAAATTAATGTCATGTGTACCAGCACAGAACTGAGAAACTGTTCGTAGGTGGTACAGTTGTTAAGACAGCGGATTTTCGGTCTCTGCACAGCGACAAGACGTCAAGTCTCTTGGCTTACCGAGGGAGCGTAGCAGTGAGTTCATTGACCTCCCTACAATTAACGTACACCCAACATTCATTATTGGGACCGAAAATCCGCTGTTTTGTTGTTGCATACTGGCGGTTCGACCCGAGGTTTGCGATTTAAAATACGGCCGATTGCGATGAATTTTAAAAGGAGATAAAAACACTTAGCATGGTTTCCTCCGAGAGGAAAATAAAGTTGCGTGTCTCTTGTCGTAGATTTAAGGCATTTAACAATGATCTTGTTGCTGAGAAATTGTCGTCTATTTCTCAATCAGGTTGAATTTCAACGCTGAATAAATACTACGGCATTAGAAAAGTAATGGAACATAAATACTGTTTCACATTAAATTTATTTAGGTTACTTTGTACTTTTGACATTACATACTTCAAATATAGTTACCTGACATGTCAACAATATGTTGCCAAATTCTTGGAAGACGGCGGACTCCATCTGCAGCATCATTTCTGGATATCTCTCTTACTGAAATCTAAAGCTCTTCGGATGTCAACTCTTAATTGAAGCGAATGCCTCGCTTCCACCCAACTTGCAATAGTTCAGTATGGTAGGAGTTCTCTCCCACAGGCTTCTCGTAATGCCCTAGAACACTGAGTTGCATGTTTCTCTCTTGCAACTTGGATTTTTATCAAGCACCTTTGTTCATACGTTCAGGGCTGTATTGTTTACTACAAATCAGAAACCGCCACTGTATTTACAAAATATGGTTACTTCGAGACTTTAAATATTGCAAATTTATTAAACAATCACTGCTCTATTACGTAGTACACTAGGAGCACTGATTTACAACATTGTTGCCATTACTTATCGAATGCTCTAGTAGTTAAATAGAAAAAGGTATTACTACCAATAACAAATATTATTTTTATTAATATTAACGTGCTAATCAAGAGTGAGTTGTCAGTAATGTGATAGCACATTTATGTAATAGTAATAATGTCAGC
Organism: Periplaneta americana; assembly: GCF_040183065.1. Classification (NCBI taxonomy): domain Eukaryota; kingdom Metazoa; phylum Arthropoda; class Insecta; order Blattodea; family Blattidae; genus Periplaneta; species Periplaneta americana. The sequence goes on along the minus strand of NC_091124.1, from coordinate 147,626,267 downwards.
TACAATGTTGTTAGTACATACAATATTAGGATGTAGTTTATAACAGGCGTTATTCAATTTATCCGTGGTTTAGAGACTGTAAAGTTAGAAGTTATAATATGAACTCCGGTATTCTAATAACTAAAAATATAACTATTGATGCACTTTCATTTGCTGACAGTGTTGTGTTTCTAATAAACTATAAAAACGAATTACAAATGATGGGTTTTAGTTTTGGACAGTTAATAGAAAAGGTTTAACTTTAAAATTGCTGCTGATTTCATTGCAGAAATTGCAAATTATGGAAAAAAATCTAGTCTGACCAAAAGTTTTAGTTAAAAATATCACATTGTAACAACTTTCTATCTTATTATATCTCGGCTGCGAAGTTATATGTTTTATTAATCATGATATTGAAAATGTCAACTTACAAAATATCAACTTATGTGCGACACAATTAAAACAACATTAAATAAAAACAAACTCAGGGAAATCCAACTTAAGTTCTACAAGGTAATGGCTATGCCGATCGATGTTCTTATATAGATGTACGGGTTGAGTTAAAATATAAATATTCCTAAGATATGTGTATGGGTAGCTAATGAACTGAAAAGACTATAATGTTAGACCAGCTACATGGTACAGGGTGTAAAAAATATATGTTACAAGGCTCGGTGGTAGGCAAATGGGTACAATGTGATCATATTTTGTTAATAAACTCATGTTCAGAAACGTTTTGTTTACGTGCTAGCGTCTCTGAAATGTGGAGGAGGAAGTAGGCAGTACGGATTACAAAAGCTAGGAAAGAAGTAAAAAAGACAATTGAAATACAAGAAGGACCGCTCGAATGTACCTAATTTCAATTTATGTGACTGGTGAACGGTTGAAGATAGGTTTCTGTCTTCAACCGTTTACCAGTCACATGCAATTGAAATTAGATACATTCGAGCGGTAGGTAAACAGCATTTTAATCAACTACATAAGGTGCTCCAAATGGCTCCATCAACTTCGATACATTTTGTGCATGTCGAACTCTTGGAAAGATTCCCGGCATATCTCGGATGACTCCAGCTGCTGCTTGAATTCGTGCCACAAGATCTTGTTGTGTCTCCACGGGAGTCTCGTACACCAGGGTTTCATGTACACCCAGAAAAAAAAAAAATCCAATGGTGTCAGGTCAAGTGAGCTAGGGGGCCAGACTATTGGGCATGGGTCTCTGGACATGGTTGCAATTTCAGTTTCAATTGTCTTTTTTACTTCTTTCCTATCTTTTGTGATCCGTATTGCCCACGTTCACCTCCACATTTCAGAGACGCTAGCATGTAAACAAAGCGTTTCTGGACATGGGTTTTATTAACAAAATATAAGCATTGTAACATATATTTTTTACATCTTGTATATTCAATATTAATAATAAAATTTGAGAATAAAAGAGATACTGATACAAACATGCCAGTCTTAGCTTTACTACACAAGCCGAAAGGAAGAAGAAACCCATGTAAACTCAGGAGAAGATGGGACTGTATTATGACCAAAGCTCGGAACTTGGGGACTTGTGTCTTTGAACATGGCTAAGCGACCGGACTTCAATGTCAACAAACTCCTGCTTCCAGCACGGAGGTACTGTCAGGTCTGCTATAAAGGTGGTTCCTGGCTGGAACAACATATTGATAATATTATGGTAGGTTGAAACACGTAATTTTATAGCATATATATAAATAAACATTTTATTACAGTGTATGACTACATACATTAGAAGATTTTCGAATCCATAACTTCTTTGTCTGTTAGTTAAACATGGTTTGAAACGAAAGAAGCTTATTTCCACGTCACATGAAGTGACGGGAACAAACTTTATTTTTTTTAATTTTTTTTTATTTTTTTTTTATTTTAACTAGCTAGCTGGTGAGTACAAATTAAATTTATAAAATAAAAAAATGTTTCTAGCCACTACCGTAAGAGCCAGGCTCATGTACGGTGTGGTCTTAGTCAATAATATAACATAAAATTTACAAGGACAGTATACTAAATGCAGTAACTTAATTCAAACCAATAAATACAACACAAGAGCAAGAATAAAGGTGAAAGAGAAAGAGAGAAAATATACATTTAATATAAATTGACAATCCGACAGAAGCCAGTGATATTCAATAAAAACATGAATATAGTCGACAGAAATAAAAGGTAAAAAAATATATTTGTTAATATTAGGGCCTATATATCATGGATAATTTTACAAATTTCTTTTTTAAAAGGTTCAATTTTAAAAAATTTCAAATTTGGAAAATGGTTTGTAATTTTATTATAAAGTCTTGGTCCGAAATAAAATACTGAATGTTTTCACTGTCACTGTTTTCTGTTCGATTTTCAGCAGTTTCTAGCTGATCTCGTATCTGAGAAAGATAAGCATCCTAAATTTTTCTCGAAAATAGTTTTCAATTTCTGTGTCACTACTAGGGAAGGTTCCACTACGAGTTGATCCATGGCTACGGACAAATTTTCCACCGATTTAAGGGACTGCAATGTATTTCAATCAATGCCCGTTTCCAGTCTCTAGTTTATGTGTGGCACAACTTACAAAATATAAACTCTCCACTCGAAGAAAATAATGTATCTCCTCAGAATTCTTCCACGAAATTCTGTACCTAAAATTTAAGAAATATATTTTCAAACGTATATAATACCCATTCGAATAATACGTATTTTCTAATTCCTCAAATAGACCGTTTACCTCTAATTATCTGAATGTCATTGGCTTCGACGCGACAGCGTTTCCTCGTCCCTCTTCCTGTCATTCGATGTGACCACTTTCTTACTACACACGACTGTCCCTGAGCAGTTGCAAGGTGAGCTCTGTGTACGTTGTACCTGTAACCTTACTCATGCACACGACACACAAGTCCCCAAGTTCCGAGCTTTGATTATGACATTGCCAGAACAGACCAAAAATCTACACCTTGGTGATAACGGTGATGGTGACACAAATAATGAACGACTATGCAAATTATATATGTTACGTAAAGTCTAAAAGGATTATAAGTACTACTCGTATATGAATTAAGTTTTATTGCATATAAGAACGGGAAAATATATTTAGAAACGTTTTTGTAAAGAAAACTCCGACTTCTCATCCATTTCACAGGAAAAAGGCAAGATAATATTATCAATGAAAGATTCACAGATTATATCAGCTGCGAGAACCTATAACAATAATATTAATGTGATGTTGCTCTTGTATTTAGTGTGACATTTTATGAAAGTGTTGTCATCTGAGAGACCATTGCAGATTTCAGCTATGAGCAATTAATGGCTATACGTCAAGTTACATGATGAAATATTCCGCTGATGCCATGTAATTCAGCTGTTGAGTAGCCTGCATTTATATATCATGATAGTTTTGCTGTCCCCGACATGGAAGATGTAAAGAATATTACGTCCATGGAGTTCGAAAACATAAATTTCACATAACTCACATGGAATACAGCATTTGGATTTAACTACACCACGGAACTGGAAATAAATCTAGATTACTTCAGCTGAGTTATCTCTCTAAAAGGATTAAATTTCCATTTTACTTGCAGCTTTCCATAATGCTTCTGTGCGGTACTAATAAAAAGATCCCAATTGTGAAACGTGGTTCCATTACATGAAGAGCGCTTGATATTAATAAAACAGTGTATAGACTCCTGGTCCCGGATCGATATTGTGTGTTACAGTAACTTCTTCATTTGTATACATCGGAGTCTGATGAAAGATTCCCATCATGAGCTTCTATGAATTGAGTCATGAATGCCATAAACGTTGCAGTTTATCAAAATTTTGCTGACACATTCTTCAGCACTTTCCTGATTCTTTCCCTGTGTACTCAAATGTGGTACATAATTCATTTCATTACACGCAGAAGAGCACTCTCATTACGATATTACTCTGTCAGAAAAGGAATAATAGAGGAGGATGAATATTCGGCTAGATAAATTCTAGTTAACATTTGAGTAGTCGCGTGGGGGCCATGTTGGCCCCCCTGCGTTATATGGTACTAATATCACAAAATAGTTCGCGACTACTTAAATGTTAAAAGAGACTATGATCTCAAACATGTATGTAACTAATGGAAGTACAGTAGAGCGTCTCGTTTAGGCACAGTGAAAACGTAAACAAAATGCAGCTAACGTGTGGGGGGAGGACGTGCCGTACGATATACACGAGGGATGCACAAGGTTTTAGTTACAACATTTATGGCGAAGCATTAATTGAAATTATATTTTTCAGGAACACACAAAACAAAAGAACTCAAATTGCATAAAGTTATAGTATACACATTTTAACAAACAAGCAATTGTAACGTTGAAATAATCCAATATCACAAATCAAATTTTGATAATTATATGGTGTTGCTTTCAAGCAGCATTTTTTACGGTCATGAATGTCATTCTCTGTATGCCTAACATAATATCACTGAATTAACAAAACTACAGTGCATTGGTCTGAAGTGATAACACTAAACATAATTATTCCTTCTCAAAGTTCAATTTATTCAGGTGTACCTTGAGAAGGGATAATTTTGTTTAGAAAATAGTGTTGTCACTCAGACCAATGCAATGTACTGTAGTTTCGTTAATTCGGCACAGAAGACGATGATATTATGTTAATCATAGAGAGAATGAAATTCATGCCAGTAAAAAATGCTGCTTGAAAGCAACATCATATAAGTAGCAAAATTTGAGTTGTTATATTGAATTATTTCAACGTTAAAAATTTATTGCTTGTTTGTTAAAACGTGTATATGATAACGTTATGGAATTTGTGCTGTTTTGTTTTGTGTGTTTTTGGAAAATATAATTTCAATTAATGCTCCGCCATAAATGTTGTAACTAAAACCTTGTACATCCCTCGTGTTTATCGTACGACTCGTCCTCCCTCCACACGTTATCTGCACTTTGTTTACGTTTTCACTGTGCCTAAACGAGACGCTCTACTGTATTGTTGATAGTCCAACGTACTTTTATATTTTTTTTCATCTTTCATAATACGAAACTTCAAATTGTTCTTTCGCCTCTTTTCACTTCACTTGAACCGTTAGTCCCTCTCTTAATCTCAATATAAAGAATGGAATAAACGAGAAACTGTTATGTGTGGTGACAGTCAAGGGGGGAAGAAAAGAGGAAGCTTTCACTAGGGCCCTCCAGAGATGCAGTTATATCAAATCGGATTAATATTTATTAATTAAAATTCGTGTAATTCTATATAATACAACACTGATGGTCGGCATTTCTTGACTCGCGAGTGAACCCCTTAGCACGCAAGCAGGGTGGAGGGGTAAGACATTATCTCCCTTCCCTTAGCCATCACTTGTTTATTTATATATTCTACATTATTTATGTGAACATTTTTGTTTCTAAAATGAAGATTGTAAAATCAAAAAGACTTCCGCCTGTAACCAAAAGTAATGAATGAGAAAGATTATAAAAGGAGAGTAAAAGGGAAGGAAGAATGAGGAGTAAAAAAAAATAAGTGGATTAGGAATAGAAGAAGAAATAAAAAGGTGGATGAAGAAGACTGGAAGTGAAGGGGAAAGAATGATGAGGACTGGAAAGGAGAACTACAGCAAAAGAAGAAGAAGTAGTGCTGAAATGATAGAACAGTAAGCTGATGAGATTCTGAATTTACAGCATTTGATTTTAGTTGGATTGTTTTTGCATTTGTACTGAATTGCAATAGATTTGTTGAAACGTCATGCATTGCTTCCAGTGTTGTGCTTCACCAGGATTATGCAACTTGCAATACATACTTAATCAGATACGTGAATGATACATGATTAATGGAATCAAATCCTCTTGGCTGGTTGGTTGTTTGGTTCAATTAGATTGATTACATCAGATACATAACCTCCGGGCCGAATTAACTCCTTTGCTGTTGTACTGTGCTCATCCACTATATTGAGATTGCCTCCAGATTATATTAATTAATTGTTACCCGAGGAGATCTGATACAATTAAAACTGTAAAATAATGGATATAATCGATATAGAACTTGCAACCACTTGATGTTAAAGCGCACCTAAGGTCACGTATACTATTTGTACACATCCGTATATCGTGGCACACCACCAGTGTTACCAATTCAGCGGATTTCCAGCCAAATCTGGTGTACTTCAGTATTAAACTGGTAAAATTTATAAAATTTGTAATGCTGATACAGGGATTTAACGGTTTTTTCAACACTCACAGCGGCAAAATAATCCCACTTTACAGTGACAATAATATAGCAATTCAGTGACTTCTGCATTGTTCTATAGCGGGTTTTTAAGAATCGAATTGGTAATGGTGCACATCACATCATGACAATGTGTACGAGAGCTCGAAAGTTAAATACACTCATACGTAACGTGCTTGTTCCGGGCAGTGTCGATATTTGGCAACAGATTAGGAAGGTTTGAACTTCTTGTATACTAAATTCTGGCAGTTCAGTTTCAGGAAAAGTGTAGTTATTTGTATTTGGAGACAACTGACATTACTGTATTGTCCCTAATCGCAAGTGTTCGTTGACAAGCCTTCGGAAATGACAATACACACAATATGTATGAAAATGGGTTCAGAAACGAATATTTAATTCCTAAATCCATCGGCTCGCCAGCGGTCCCTAGTGATCCCTTAAGACAGTGAAATGAGTAGAGAGTAAGCGGTGCAAGGAAATATGCTCCGTCGTGCAGAAGGGAGAAGTAGAAAGCGTATCCGCCAGCAGCCACGGGTACACGCTGGTGCTTTAAGAGATGTACCGGTAAGAGACGCTAGCCCGAGGGTGCACTATGCTGACGACCGCTGCCCTAAGAGGATATTCTTAGCGAATTTTTGGTTGGGTGTGCCGTCTGCTTCTAACGCTTAGGTACAGGTCATGCAGACCGATAGTGGCGCGAGATTCAGGCTCCTACCTCTACAAACAATTGGTACTAATAGCAGTAGGAATGACAGTTCTACGTACCAGTCGCTTTACACGTTAAGGTCTGTTCATTATGTCATGCATGGATCGCTCCCGGCACGTAGAGTTTTCATATTACCATACAAAAAACCATTCCGGCTGTATACCGAATTGTAAAGAAATACTATATCTGACTAATGGAGATTTTTGTGCAATTTAAATTATATTAGAAGAGGAGGAGGAGGATGATATTTGGAATAATGATCAACGTAAACGCTTTTCCGTCCATAAAATGTTTAAAAATAAGGATAATGGAAATAGAATATGGAGTTTGATACAGAGAATTGGTGAATCGTTCCATTAATAATTCTATCAGGTGTTCGTTATCCATAGTGGCAATGCTCTTGATCATGAATAAACTTGACTGAGCCCTATTTGTACTGACTGTTACACTTTTACTACGTCATACCACTTTTGACCAATAAAACGGTACGAAAGGAAATCTTTCAACCAATCATGGCTGCTTATCGCACAATTTTATCATTTCCCTAGCACTTGTTTATTTGTATCACTTCCCTAGCATTTATTTATTTTTATCACTTCCCTACCATTTTTGGTTTTTATCGCTTCCCTAGCATTTGTTTCTTTGTTTGCCAACATTTCGAACTGTAAATTATTTATGGTACTATAAAACATGCTTTGCGATCGTTATTTGTTTCCTGAATAGATAGTCTACTGAAAATGGCGGCTCCGTTCAAATGTTTTGGTGAAGGTAGGTAACATTAGAGGAATATAATTTTAGTTAGTCAATTAATATCTATTTTATTGTATTAGAGTACTTTATTTCTTCAAATCCTTATATATTTTCTTCTGTTTTTAACACCGCTACCATTTGTTTCTTTGTTTGCCAACATTTCAAACTGCAAATTCTTTACGGTACTATAAAACATGCTTTGCTATCGTCATTTGTTTACCGCATTGACACTCAACTGAAAATGGCGGCTCCGTTCAAACGTTTTGGTGAAGCTTACATTAGTGAAATAAAATTTTAGTAAGTAAATTAATATTTTATTGTATTATAGTACTTGATTTCTTCTAATCGAGTAATAGTCAATAAAATCCCACTCGAGTTTTGATTATCTCTAGATAAATCAAAACCTCTAATGCAGTGGTCGTCAGCACTCGCTAAAATGTGCAATGGGTACGCGGTGCCGTCCCCTGTGCACTGTCGTGTAACAGGGAGAGAGAGAGAGCATACCCGCTAGCAGGTACTAGAGCACTATAGTGCATTGCGTTTTCCGCGGGTAAGAGAGGCTAGCCCCAGCGTGCTCTGTGCTGACGACCCCTGCCCTAGTGAGATTAGTGTTGAAAATATTGCTTTCTTATGTCAATTTCCTATATGTACCGTAATTTCCCATAACTATGGTCCAGGCACCCAACTATGGTCCAAAACGCATCATGTACTACTTAGTCCCCCAAGAGTTCGGTGTTTGCCATTTAAGGCGCCACTATGATGGAATTATGTTCCCCATAGATGCTGCTATCTACCATTACACGTGGCAATGATATGGATGCTTAACAAGGTCAGTGTGCATCGTTCTATTGAATGTGTGAAGACAAGAAATCATTCAGTTTGTGATTATTTGTTTTATTAAGCTCTCCTCTGTAGAACTGGTACGTTATAGATATATGATTCTTTGTACAATTAAGCCTGGCTATATAGTGTTTACTTTCACGTAATAATTACACTGGCAGAGGTTAAGGACTCTGCGTGAAAAATGTTTAACCTCAAGTCTACAAGTCAGTCCTCAACTATATACCACAATTTTTCGTGGACCATAGTTATATTTCATTTTGAAATATTTGTTTCAAAAAATGTGATCAATGTGATTATTTACTTCTGCAAATACGGTATCTCAGTATATTCTAAAACACCATTTAACATTATAGTCAAGTAAACAAAGAAACAGGCCGTTCCAGCATCAATAGTACTAGTATGGATGATGGTCCGGTAAAATGAAAACTTCAGGGTAGAAGGAAAACCACCGTCCCTGTGAGTGACTATGAGAGCGATGAAATTGAATTGGATACAGATTATGATTCAATTTCAGAATTACAAGAGAAGTGGTGATTCAAAGGATCGAAATAAGCCTAATGAATTTAGTTCTCAGTACGATAAATAAACATGATCATTGAATTTATTTGCACAATATTTTGCTAAGAATGTGTTAGTTTATTCTGATACCGTAATTTTGTTCTTTGATATACACTCACCTGCAAAAAAAACCGGGCCAACTACATTTTCTTTAATTTTTTTTTTTTTTAATTGTAGGATTTTTTAAATAATTGCAGATGTGCTGAGGTTCATTTAGTTATTCATTTATTTTTTTGATACGTAACACTGTAATACTGAATACGTAATAGCCAACAATGATCTGAAAAGAAGATTCGTTCTTCTTGTAATATTGTGTGTAAACTTCTCGGATCATTTCGAGCTAAGCTGAAGATGTCTACAGACTGGTAAGCTCTTTTGAGGCAGTATTGGAGTACTTCATTATATACAAATGTCACTGAGTCCTACCGATTCAGCAAAAGTGGTTGCATTGATACAAGGTGGGAATAGTCAGGGTTATGTGGTTGCAGTTCTTGGGATTCCTCGATCGACCGTACAACGAGTGTACCATCGCTTTAGAGAGACAGGTTATTCCAGGAGACCCGGTTCAGGGAGAAAACGAACTTCGGCTCGTGACCATTTTATTGTCCTAAACACATTAAGAAATGCCATTCCACAGCTATTGAGACCAGAAGGACTGTTCATATTATTATATATGGATAGTTTCCGGTACGTAGCTTTTCCATGTACGTCATTTGTATCTGTTTTCACATCATATAACAAGCCATTCCGGCAGTATACAGACTTGTAAAAAATGTTACAACTGATTACTGAAGATTTGTGTGCAATTTCAATTGTGTAAGTAAAGGAAGAGGATATTTGGAATGATGACCAACATAAATGTAAACGCTTTTCCGTTCATAAAATGTTACAAAAGGAAAATGGAAGGAGAAAGTTGGACTTCATACAGAGAATTAATGTACTAATAATACCAGCTGTTCGTTACCCATAGGGCAGTGCGCTTGCACGTGTTTGAACTTAACGAGGCTCATTCATACTGAGCGTGAAGACTTGGTTTTTCTGAACCGACGCGTCGCGACGTTGCGACGTGCGAGATGCGTGGCCCGCCTCGCACAGATCCGGACTACATTAGGGATAGTGAGTGGTCTCTGTAACTGCGAGATGCGCGGACCCATCTCGTAGCTATAGGAACCATTCACTATCTCTCGTGTAGTCCGGATTTGTGCGAGGCGGGCCTCGCACCTCGCACGTTGCATGCGTCGGTTCAGAAAAACCAAGGCTTAACTGAGCATATTGCTTTCCTTCTTGTTCCTACACGTAGCGTATCAAACAAATATTCTTACCGAGAATATCGTACGGTGGCGAACTGTGCCGAATCGTGCATAACCGAATACGCTATGTTGCGTATGAATATTCTCGTAAACGACATACTAAATAGATTTGTGGTACATGAAACGCTACGTGGCGGATAAGATCCATGCATTATGATATGAATAGACCTTAACCGCGACTCTACCGTGCGCCCTTTCGAACGCTTATATCCAAGTATAACTTAAACTAAGGACAACACAAATACTCAGGCCACTGATCGGTAGTCTGCTGTCAAAAAATCTGGAAGTTGGAATTTATAAAACAGTTATATTACCGGTTGTTCTTTATGGTTGTGAAACTTGGACTCTCACTTTGAGAGAGGAACATAGGTTAAGGGTGTTTGAGAATAATGTGCTTAGGAAAATATTGGGGCTAAGAGGGATGAAGTTACACAACACAGAACTGCACGGATTGTATTCTTCACCTGACATAATTAGGAACATTAAATCTAGACGTTTGAGATGGACAGGGCATGTAGCACTTGTGGGCAAATCCAGAAATGCTATAGTGTGTTAGTTGGGAGGTCGGAGGGAAAAAGACCTTTGCGGAGGCAGAAACGTAGGTGGGAAGATAATATTAAAATGGATTTGAGGGAGGTGGGATATGATGATAGAGACTGGATTAATCTTGCTCAGGATAGGGACCGATGGCGGGCTTATGTGAGGGCGGCAATGAACCTCCGGGTTCCTTAAAAACCAGTAAGTAAGTAAGTATTGATCGGTAACATCCTGATCTCCTTAAAAAAATTCTTGTGATTAGGGAAGTTACTTTTACTATCTTCAAAGTAGACTCAAATCAGTCAAAATTATTTACGAATAATGTTAAGAACACAGTATCAGTGTAGTAAGTGAAGAAAAAACTGCCAAAAATACTAAACTTCCGCTGTAGTTACTTATGCTTTCTTCTGTCTCATTAAGCCAAATTTGCTATTCACATCATTGTCTCTTCAAAAAATTGATATTAGGATGTGACTTCAATTTCAATTTCATCGTTGCTGTCTCCTCTACCACATCCTAGCTTTCACTTGCGGCATTTAGTGGGCTATCTATTCTGTATACAACGTGCTCACTTCCGTTCAATGCAAATGCAACTAAAATGCAACGCTAACTCTAATAATTTGGTCATGTTTGTATTGTGTATAATGTTTCGGAATAAACTGCTTGTTACATTTAAGGGAATTGGCCATTCATCACGTAGACTAATTGTGACAGTCAGTGAAATAAATAGTCGTATCTACTCTGGCGGTGAAATAATTTAATACAAATGCTGATATCATTATGTATATGGTCTGTCTCAACTATAAAGGTTAGGTCTATTTAGAATCTGTGAAATAGTGCGTAATGGCGGTGGTATGATGATGACGACAGCAACGGAGAACTCGTGTTATAGTTGCAGCTCACTATGTCCGGATTTTGATCCTTGCAACTCCTGCGTTATTTATGATAAACGAAGTTGTGCTTCAAGGCGGTTGTAATCTTATGGTGTAACGTATTTGGCAATGCATTTCGATGTAATTGAGGAGGACCCTGTTACGACTTCCCGCAGGAAATTTGACTAGAAATGTCGGAAGAATATATTGTGTCCGTTCAAACATGTTGACGTCAATGTTTAAAATACGTGTCGGCCGAAGCGACAAAGAAACCATATAAGAATCCATGTCGAGAGGATCTGAGGTCATTGTGGTACCATGTTCCTAGTGTTGCGTTACACTTTAACTAGTAGATCCACTTTAACTGTTTCAAGGTGAGACTTCTATTTATAGACAATGCCGAAGATATAATTAAATTGACTAGTGTAGGGCGTGGATTACTTTTTATTTCACTTTATATCTGCAACATTTTGGAGAAGTTGAAGGTGTTTTAAACATAAAATTGTGTTAGAAATATGAAAAGTACACTCACTTTATCGTACAGAACGTGAGGATACGTATAAGTATTTTAATGGAAATATTTTAAGTACGTCGTTGCCCTCGTGTATGCAGCGACAAACTTTCATTGCATGGAAACCAGGATGGTGGTTAAAATTCTGCCTAAGTATGAATTGCTGTATATGAGGCGTTCCGTAAGAGAAGGGCGAACTCGCTAAATGTACCTGTAGAGATAATCGATGTTCAAAGTATTTTACCTGTAAACGAGATAAGGGCGAACCCGCCAAGGACACGTCTGTAAATAATGATAATTACGTTGTACACTGAGAAGAGAATACCTTTATTGAAAATTGCAATTAAATGTCCAATTTAATATTCCAACTTAATAGTGATCATAGATGACATTATAAATTCATCAATATTATGTGAATAATTTGAAAACAGTATATTAGAGAAAGCAAAGGACGTAGAATGAACTGATTAGTGGCAGACATTAACAACAAAATAATAATAATAATAATAATAATAATAATAAATAAAAACACTTAATCGCCCTGTGATGTGACATTTACAAAGTGTCTGAAATTATTAATAAACAAAAATAAATAGATGCCTGTCATATAGTACAAAATATATATATAAGTTCAATCATAAGACATATCTCTTTGCAAATGTTTATTTGCTATGAAGGCATTAAATATATATTAACGTTTTCGCCTTATTTGGCATCATCAGATATAATAAAATGCGTGATCTGAAACTTGAATAAATTGACAAACTAACAGTTAATATACGTGGTGAATGAAATCTTCATGAGTTTTATGTATGAAGCTAATATAGGTTGATATAATTGATTTCATTACAATACAAGTTTGAAAGAAAACGAAAATAGTTGTATATACATATAACTCATGTTACAGGTGTACATACATGATTAAATAGTGAGCAATTGAATTATGCAAAATATCGGCGGTATTAAAAACATCAATTAAAATTGATTATGAATGAAAATGAAGATATATCATAGATTTAAAATTTACGAAGGATAAAATGTATTAAAATACTATATAATTAATGTAACACTTTGTTGCAAATTGATAAGTCTTGTGTTTTATATTGACAATTAATCATTATCAAGAACATATGCTTTTAGCTTCTGCTGTGATGTAGTATATGTACGCTTGGATTTAGACATGAATATTCTATCTGATATTAATGCGTGCTAAAATAGTTGTCATTGGTGGTTTGTTATAATCATGGTTAACAGGAACTGTACATATAGATGCTTTGTGTGGATGTGCGTCTATTTGTTTGTAGATGTGTGTTGCTCGGTGGTTTGATGATGCCAAATAAGGCGAAAACGTTAATATATATTTAATACCTTCATAGCAAATAAACATTTACAAAGAGATATGTCTTATGATTGAACTTATATATATATTTTGTACTATACTACTAGACATATCTGAACATAAAAATGAACTGCAAATTAGATGCCTGTCATGTTATTATCCTTGCTTCAAAAGTGGTTTCACTTGTTCTGGGAACAGAGGCGCTAACAAATTAATTCATTACATTATCTTCATGAAGATGTTCCTCTGAGTCGGTCACTGCTAGTTGTACGTTTCGTTTGCTGATCACGTCGTACAGAAACGTTCTGTGGCACATAGATAAGGAGAGCTTTTAGAGCCTTTACTTTCTCAGAAGCGAGCTTTATTGGCGTGACATACCTCTTTGGCAAAACCATCTGAGAGAGGTCGAGCTGTTCTTAATGCGACATCTGTTCACATCAACACTGGTTACGAGCTTAGAAATATAGGCTTTCTGGAGGTCATAATCACGCAACTCCAAGAAATAACGAAATGCAGGTTGTATTTTCTCCATACCTAATCCTTTGAAGCACCCACAAGTACATGACGGGCCTATACCGCGAGCTTGCACATGTCGAGATGTTTTCCTACGATTCACCTTTGTTCCTTTTAATCTTTGCTTTAACGTTTATCCATTTTTCGACATGCCTCTGACGTTTCTCACAATAACCAGATATGCCTGGTTGATTTCACTGTCACTAGTACTCATACTAAGCTATTAGGCCTACAATGTCTATAAAAGCACGAAATTTCTCACTACGGTTGCACTCGTCTGTGTGGTTACAATAACACTGAGACAATGAATGGCGCGCGCCTTCAGGCAGAGTGGCGTATTCGCCCTTCTGATACGGAGTAATATGAATATTATGAACCTGTCACAGGATACGCAGTTTCTCCAACCTTACGAACAATGATAATTTCGATGTAGTAAGGGCGAACCCACCAACTCTACCAAGCTTATGTTGCAGATATGTGTCTTAAATATTCGGAGGAGTAAAAAACACAAAATTCGACTCTTGGCGGGGTCGCCCTTCTCTTACCGAACGCCTCATATTGTCAACTTCATATCTAAAGTTTTATGTGAATATCCAGCACCGTGACCAGTACACTATACTGAAGTCCCACTGTTCGTTCATCTAGTGTTAGACGAGAGGGAGTAAACAGAACTATTTCTGTTGAAAGTTAATGATGAAAAACTAAGTATGGAAATACCAAATTATACAACATTGAAAGTTTTCCGAATTGACAACTAAAATTGCGATTTACATTCTTTTAATTTTATTTTCATTTTTTCATTTCATTTATTGTATTCCATAGATCTAACATTAGCATTGAAGCTTCAAGATGTGGTACAAGTCAAAATTATAAAGTATTTTATTTTTGGCGAATGTGAGATTAGTATCGGAGAGATCAGAATTCGAGAGTTCTGTAAAATTGTCTCTCAATACGTTGCTTCACATTTAGTTATCTCTGTAAGCTATTTATTGATAAGTTCCTTGTATGCCTGAAATAAAAGTAAAAAAGGAAAATTGCTGCTAATACACTTTGTGCGACCGCTATCGATTGTATAACAATTACTATTCTAGTCATTGCATCCAAGATTTCCGGGTTCAGATGCTGTCGAGGGTGATGGATTTCAAAGGGCAATGACATCCTTAGCTGGCTGTAAAGTTGAGTCTCGTGCTATAATAGAAGAGCCAACGACGTAGTTCAGGCAGCAGGCGAGGTTGCCTGCGGATTCGGAGTTGCTCTGAGATGGTTTAGATTCCCGCATGGGATGCTTATCTAGTTCGGGTTTTTCCTAGACTTTACCCAACCATATGGGGAATCCTCGGCCGCATCTCGCTATCACTAATGTCATCGACGCTAAATAACCTAATAGTTGATACAGTGTCGTTAAATAACCAACTAAAATAATTTACTGTACGTAAAAGAACCTCTGTTCCTGATAATGGTCTACAGAAAAAAATTGTCGGCTGTTTATCGCCCGTGTTGAATTCCGACAATTATTTTTGATGTTAAAAATACTGCTACTGCTACTGCTACTGCTACTACTGTTACTATTGCTATTACCTCTACCGTTAATATAGCTACCAACACATCCCCTACCACTACCAATACTACCACTACCATCACTGCTATCGCAACTATCACTATTATTACTATTATTACCAATACTTCTACTACTGTACTACTGCTACCACTGCTGCTGCTACCACTACTACTACTAATAGCGTCCGATTGAGATTTAGATAACCTGTCGAGTATTTTGTTGATTGTTATGAAACACGTGTAAAATTATTTGAAAGTTACGATAAAATGAAGGTAGGTCTACCTAAAAGTGTTCCTAAGTACGGAAAAACTTGGATTTCATCTCTTGTGTGTAGTTTCGTATTTCATTTGCTCTTCAGTAGAACTTCTTCTCATAGGATTAGGCTAAAATAATGAATTATTTCCTTTAATTAGAGTGTATCTTTTATACTGCTACGCAATTAGGACGCAAATATCGTTGTCTTGTACACTTTTAAATATCCCTTTTACATGCATATCAATAGTACCACACGTCTGTCTGAAATTATTTTCTTTCGTTAATGTATCCATATTTCAATTGAAGCTTACATGCCATAAAACATTATTGAAACTATTTCCTGCCCCAGAATATTTCTATTCGTAATTATTATTTTTAATGTGCAGATATTTTATAAATGTAGTGTAATCTATTTTGGTCTAAGGCATCATGCCTAGGACTGGCCTTACAAAATGAGCGCTCAAGTCTTCATGGGAAAGGAATTTTCTCACGAAATTTCGGTCAGTGTAAGGGACTGGTGCCCACCCACTATCGTGGGGAGATACAATAGGTAGCAAAATATGGTTTCGAAAACCAGGGATGATGGCTGGGAGGATAATTGAGCTGACTACACGATACTTCCATTCCTGTTGGATGATCGTCCACCTTTTCTGTGGCATGTGAACGTTGAGGTCTGTAGTCCTCTGGTCAGCCCTGGCTCTTTTTAGGCTGTTTCTCCACGAAATAGGCAATCCATCATTGTTATCCTTAAATTGGAAGGATTAAGCTACAAAGTCTGTTCTTATGCCTGACATATTCTAGGTCTGCTAAGTATCTCTTTCCATTTTGGTCAATATTTCCGGGCTTTCAGAAGGAGAGAATTTGATGTAATTTTTGCATACGTGTTAATTATATCTTTGTTTTTATTACAATAGTTTGTTATAGGAAAAATTTTTAATTGTATATCTTGTACGTATTTTCCCCCCCATTTGCTCTTCATCACTTTGCATTTTAATAATGAAATTTTTCTGTTAGAGTCCACGCTTTGTACTGCCATACAATTAGGACTCAAATGCCTTTTTTATACACACAATTTTCAGTAAATTTTTAATACATACGAATATTGCCAAATGTCTTTCTGAAATCATTTTCTTTCGTTAGTGTATCCGTTTTTCAAACAAAGAATAATTGAAAGTCATTTCCTATGCTAGAATATTTCTATCCGTAAATATTATTTTATCTCTGATTGAGGTTCTGTCTGATATGTACATCTATTATCAGGCAGTACATGTCACTTGACGATATGTGTCAGAGGAAGAACAATTATTTGTATAGAATTATTTCAAGCCTGCTTCAAAGGAAGCTTCTACCTGAAAGCCAGATTTGCATAATATATTCGTTACTGTAGGTACGTTAACAGAAAGCCACAATTTAAGTCACACAAAATTGTGTGCACTCAAAGTTGGGTTTCTGGCGTCTTGTCAGCCCATTTGAGTTGTGTGCATATAAAGGGAAGAATTGTGACTGTGTCGTGTATAGCTCCTGGGTTAGCTCAGTCGGTAGAGCATTCGTGCTCTAAGCGAAGGGTCCCGGGATCGATTCCCCGGCCCCGGAACAATTTTTTCCTTAAAATTATTCAAGCCTGCTTCACAGGGAGCCTCTACCTGAAAGCCAGATTTGCATAATTGTTTATATATATCTGAAGTCTGATTATGTAATACGTTGCTAGTCAGTGATATATGCAATGGAGGAGGAAAGAAACTGGCTACCATACCCCATAGGCTCTAACCTCTCTTCAGATATTTGATTAAACAACAACCCGAACAATTATTTTTAACGTGCAGGTGTTTTATAAATCTATTGTAATACATAAACTAGCTGCCTGCTGGTATCGTTTGTGCCTACGTCCTACGTGTCTACAGGAAATGAAGCGCATCAAGAGCATATAGGTTGAACTAAGGAGAAGACTGCTGCACAAGGGACTTGAGACAGAACACGTAAAATGCTCGATCCTGGTTTCTCAATTTCTTACCTTGCCCTCATATGGCGACCCCGTTAACCCGAGGAAGATTAGGTGCAAACTCCGGAGAGAAGCTGCAGAGTGAATCTAACGAGAGGAGTGAGAAACGTTGGACTATTTGTCGCATCTCTCCATGTCGTGCGGTAGCTCCAATACCTCCCCGATAGGATTCATTCTTCTCTCTCTGTGAAAAATAAAGGGAAGATCTCTTGCATTTAAAGGGCAACTGCTGTTCAAGAGTAGAACTTACCTTCCAGTGCTGTAAGGAACCAGCAGTGTGAGCAGCGGACTTTATCTGCAAATTTATTAATTTTCTGTATTAACTCTTCGCCGGTGTAGACAGGACCGGACTTTTTTAGTATGAGCGATAAGCGCGAAATGTGACTGAAAGATACAATAAGAAGTATATGCAGGTTTTATCATACATATGACTGATTTATCAACAGTAATCTCACTAGAGGTTTTGATTTATCTAGATAAAATCAAAACTCGAGTGGGATTTAATTGACTATTACACGATTAGAAGAAAGTATATAACGATTAGAAGTAACGAAGTATTCCAATACAATAAAATATTAAATGACTTACGAAAATACAACTGTCTTCAAATGAATTATTATACCATTTCAACATTACAAATAGTTACGCTAGATGGCAGTAGTGTGTTATGATTAGCTGTTTTCTTGTTAGGCCTATCAGTAGTGCAGTAGTGCAAACTATGGAATCTTCATTGAACTCTGTGGACGGTTACTAGTCAAGAAGTTTCATTTTTATTAAAACAGTTGCATTCCACTTCAATTATCCAGATCCCAGTAATCAACGTCGCTTGACAGATGATTATCAATAAATCTTAATATGTGTATTAAACAATCTCTGATACGTGACTATCCATAATATATAACAGACCACTCTAGTAGAGTCGACCGTGGAGAAGCTATAATATAATCTAAATAATATAAAGAAGTGTTAAAAAGTTTTAATTACGGATAATGAAGTAAACAAGAAAAGTTTTAATTAAGAACGATGAAATAAAAAATAAACATGATTAATTTTAAAAGGAACAATTATTGAAAGTACAATTTTTAAATTTGAATGTTTTAGCTGTTGGTGGTTCAGTTGATGCTATATTGGACGCGTGCGTAAAAGAAGTGGAACTCGTTGATGTACATGATTTATTCCTCAACTTATTCATGATTTCCGAATGGTGCTATTCATTTATTTGTAAATAGGGTTTCAGGGAAGATGCATAGCTATGACTAGTGATCTTTATTAATAATTCTTGTTCTTGAATGCCAATGGGATTTACATTTGAAACTGCTGTGCATCGACTGGAGTGGTTTGTAATTTTATGTTTTTTGACGTCCAGACCAGTGCAGTTTGAAATGTTGGCAAACGAAACAAATGCTAGAGCAGTGATAAAAAGAAAAAAATGCTAGGGAAGCGATAAAATTAAACAAATACTAGGGACGCGATAAAATTGTGCGATAAGCAGTCACGATTGGTTGAAAGACGTCCTTTCATACCGTCTTATTGGTGAAAAGTAGTATGACGTAGTAAAAGTGTAATAGTGAACAGTAATCTCACTAGAGGTTTCAATTTTATCGATAAATCTGTGAGTGGAACACGAGCAGATTTATCTAGAGAAAATCAAAACTCGAGTGGGATTTAACTGACTATTATACGATTAAAAGGAAGTATATGAGATAAGAAGAAATGAAGTACTCCAATACAATAAAATATTAATTGACTTACTGAAATTCTATTTCACTGATGTTAGCTTCACCACAACGTTTGAACGGAGCCTCCATTTTCAGTTGACTGTCTATGCTGTAAACAAATGACGATTGAAAACCATGTTTTATAGCACCATAAAGAATTTGAGGTTTGAAATGTTGGTAAACAAATAAACAAATGGTAGAGAGGTGATAAAAACAGAAGAAAGTATATAAAGATTAGAAGAAATAAAGTGCTCTAATACAATAAAATAGATATTAATTGACTTACATAAATTCTATTTCACTAATGTTACCTTCACTAAAACGTTTGAACGGAGCTGCTATTTTCAGCCGACTATCTGTGCGGGAAACAAATTACAATCGCAAAGCATGTTTTATAGTACCGTAAAGAATTTGTAGTTTGGCAAACAGAGAAACAAATGGTAGGGATGTGATAAAAACAGAAGAAAGTAGATATAAAGATTAGAAAAAAATAAAGTATTGTAATACAATAAAGTAGGTATTAATTGACTTACTAAAATTATATTTCACTAATGTTACCTTCACCAAAACTTTTGAACGGAGTCACCATTTTCAGTTGACTACCTATGCGGGAAACACATGACAATCGTAAAGCATGTTTTATAGTACCGTAAAGAATTTGTAGTTTGAAATGTTGGCAAACAAGGAAACAAATGCTAGGGAAGTGATAAAAACAAACAAATGCTAGGGAAGTGATAAAATTGTAGCGATAAACAGTTATAATTTGTTGAAACACGTTCTTTGTGTGCATTTATTTACACTGTAAGTAGGCAAGCACCCGGTGGCATTGGTACACACAATATAAACAGTATACAATACAATTATACAATATAATTATATACACAATACAATTATACACAATTTCGTACCGTAAAAGTGTAATAGTCATCCTAAAATATTTAACATGATCAATATAATTATAGATGTTTTCTGAATCTGAAGTTTTGTGTACGGACTCCCCAATCCTGCTGTAAATAGGTCTTGTAATTGAAAATAGTCGTTAAATTGTAATACTCTATTACCTTTACCTAGTCAGTTAATGGTTTTAAATGTATTTAAATTACAAAGTATTCACTAGAGTTAGTCCACCGTTGTGGTTATGTGGATAGGGTGTGCGCTTTCCAACCTAACGGTCCGTTGTTCGATCCCCGGAGTGGGCAATGGAAAAACTAATCTTCCATCCACGGGACAGGATGTTCTGTGACGTCCTTCATTCCCAAACTGCGGAGGGCAATAGGGACACCACCGCAGTGTCACCACTGCCCAGTGAACTTGGGACGGGTTGTGGCCCCGCTTACCCACAGCTGTAGTGATGGATGATGGTGATGGTCTCTCAGAAGTTAATTGTTGCCCACCTCTTCAGGTTAAGTGGTAATTGGTAAGTTTTAGTTATACAATTCAGAGAATATGGAATACACCTCGGACATGTGAGCACTTACAATTTAAAAAAAGTAGGCATGCACTAGGACACTATAATTTCCAACATAGGCACTAAAATGCAAATTAATATAAAAATGAATGTAATGGATATATAGATTATATTTTTAAAAATATGTTTAGTAAATGGTAAAAGTTTCAGATTTGAAACCAGCACGTTTATTTTAGTAAAATGAAATAGAATTTATCTCAATAGCAGACAAACTTATTTATTTTGTTGATCGGTGTAATCTACGGCGAATCTTCTGCATTATCTCGCCAAACCTCCATCTTACTATGAATAATTTCATCGAAGCGACTCTTAGATAACCTCATATGTGATATAACGGAACGTGAACAGATTATAACTACTGTGCCCTTCGATAAGGACGTAAGCTAAAGGGTCCGTAATTGCTTTCTTTCTCTTTAATTTCCAGTTATTGCCCCATATCTTACGGGTCAGATAAAGGCGCTAAATCTAGAATCTTACAGTTAATTACACCATAGTACGTCTACCATAGAATCCAATGAAGTTTCCCGACCTTTGCCATAATAATATCTGTTATAAGAAATTATGGAATTGTGCCAAATCAAGCTAGAGTACGTAGAAAAATCTATCCCAAATCGTGTCTGTCCACTGTGAATTTCATTTGGGATGACCAGGTTTGAGACTTGTAAATTTGGCGTCCTAAGATTTCGGGTAATAGTGCGTTTCAGAATAATGGAAATAGGTGTTTTTTTTTGTTTAACTTTCATTTCGAAATAGACAATTCAAACGTGATATTGATAATACATCGATAATGGAGCATAGATAACTGTATTTTCAAAAGTAAATTTATGAATGGCAATGGAGACAAGAATACTTAATGGAATAACAATGATAGAGGAATATGAAAACTGCCCTACAGGCGTTTTGTTCACCACAATCCCCACAGCATCTTCCCGGAATCGAATTCCGTTTGCTTTGGTGAGAAACCGTAAACTGACTGGAATACAACTCATTAACTAGTTAACATAGGAAACAGTTTTGAAATCGATGTAGTTGAACAAAAACGTTATATAATAATATGCTTACTTACTAATGGCTTTTAAGGAACCCGCAGGTTCATTGTCGCCCTCACATAAGCTCGCCATCGGTAGCCTATATAATAATATAGGCTACAAAAATGATCTTGTGTTGTAACATAAGCGTTCCATGTTACTGTACTCCAACCACGAGAAAGTCTTTTGGGACTGAGACGAAGCGGGGTAATTCTGTGAATGAATGTTGATGTCATAAGATGTCATAAGGTCACACACGTGGGTACTCGTATCTGTATTGGCTAGCTCTCACAGCACAAACAATAACTTTGATACATACACATATTGCTACTATCCTAGTTACAAAATTAGATCACTGTTAATCTCCTGGTCTTTTAATCTCTCCATACAGGAAATAACATACGCAGGAGAGCGCATGGTTTTTAAACTGACATTATAACGGTAATATTATCTATCTACTTCGCTCCAAGATGACGCAATAGTAAGCACATTCCTTTCACGGTTGATCTCCTGGTTGGAGAACAGTAGACGTGAAGTTATGACCATTGTGCCTCAAATATAAATATGTTTATATGAATTGAATGTTATCACCATAGGTAGGGTAGGAAGTTCGTACCAAAACAGTAGATTTCAGTTGGTTACATCTAGGAGTATAGATGTCACTCGCGCCTCACCCTGCTGCCACTCGCTACAGACGATAAGCAGTTCACATATACAACGCATAGTATTATTCTGTGGAGCTGTGTACAGTCGTGAATAGTTCGAAGAATATTGTTAATTTATGTTAATATTTTAGTTTCTGAACAAAGTGAGCTATTCTGTTATTATCTTTTCTGAACATAAAAGGGATATTTCTGATAAAATGAAAAAGTTCATTGTTATTTGTTATAATGAGGCTAGATTTTATATTTTGTAGGTCTATGTTTTTTATATGTATGGGTAAATTCTTTTAGATCGAGAGTTACGAAGTTTATAATATTACAAATTATTGTTTTTTTATATTATTCGCTTATTACTTTATTTTCCTAAGGCCGTGGACGATTGGAGCACATGTTTAGTTACGTGTTTGTCGTTCTGGTTCACTGGCGTTGAGAATTGCGTTAATATTTCTCATTCGGTAGAGATATAGTTGAAGCTGCCCTTAATAATGGTGCCACTCCATTGAAAACTGGCGGAACTGTTTCAAAATTTTTCAATTTGTATATATTTGGTTCTGACTTATAACGTGGTTAGAAAGACATCTTACACGACCATAGATTCATATGTCAGATATCTTTGATCGTCCGTGTACCTAATATTTCTTGAAACTGTTACAGACTAAAATAAGAGCAAATATAAGTACAAAAATAACGTGAATAATACGATCTCCAATCTGGAACAAATTAATTGAGAAAACAGAACAGACTATCCACAATAATCTACACTGATTAATGTACGCATGTATCAAGTAGTCTTAGAATATAATGAAATATGTTAACGGAATTAAGAAAAGGTAATACGAAGTTAAATAAGGCACATTATTAAAACCGGTGAAACGGGAGTCTCGTATAATTCATAAGATAACACGAAGAAGAGTCGTGAAATGTATTTTGAAAGATTTCGATAAGAACATTTCTTACACAGAATGTAAAACAATAGCCTTCTTGGGACAAAAGGCCATTAAAAAATCAGTTTGTAATACAAAATAAAATTTAGAGTTTATAATGGGTGGAAGTGTTACAACTTTGCAGATTGAAGGAGACAATAGAATGCATTAAAATAAGTTAAATAAAAATATATTATGCGTTTTGTGTGAATGGTTTATTAGAAAATTTAGCTGAAAGTTTGTGTAGTTTGGCAACAACGCATCCCTGACGCACTTAACAATGCACTCATAAACAGGTTTGAATAGCAGTTTCCGGCCGCTGGTTACTGCAGTAATGTTGCTAGACTTCCTAATGGCAAGAAATAATGAAAATAACGATACGTGTTAATCTTTTTATTTGGTTTTTAAGAGAAACGCTCATTTATTTCAAAACTATAAAGGGATAAATCATCAATTATTGGTATTTCTAATTATAAGAGTAAAAATCGTACGGATATACTTAACTGAATAAAGCAATGTTAACAATTAGGGGATTTTTTTTCTGAGACAGTATTCATTTGGAACAATTATGCTATTAGAATTTTTGTTGTATCTACTCCATCTAATGAATAAGCTGTTAAAATCTGCAGTTATTGCTTTCACTTGTATATGAAATAAAGAATGTTTACAGACTAAGACAATAAATTTCGATGGATATTAGGAATTATTATTCGAAGTATAACTACATTGAAAACCATAAGGTTCAAAATACGCAATACTACTGATATGGCAACGAAATGTTGACAAGTTTTCCAAGGTTGTACACAGGAAAGGAGTTCACAGAACAAAGTGATGAAATTCTAGAGGAATTCCCAGAACCAATAAATGTGAAAATAACTGGATACAACATGTAATGAATAATACAGATTTATCAGCCTTTACTCGCCCTGAACTATAGACCGAGAAGGAAAAGAGAAACAAACTAGTAAAACCTCTGAAACTCATTACAAATAACATTAATTTATTCACTTCAACAAACCACCTGTTCTAATATATTTTATTAAAGATTGTAATGGTTATAACTGATACCGAACATAAATTCAAAATAATTATAGGCCTAGTTTTAGCAGGCCATATTGTGTTACAAGAAACCTTTTGTTTTGTTAAACCTAAGTAATAATTCCTTGATGATCAAGTATAACCATTCTATCTGCTTTATGGTATCGGTTCTTAAACTTGTTTAATTTCTCTTAGTTATTATAGTTCCCTTTATTACCTCGATTTCAATTACATTACTTTACAACAGAAGGTTCTCGTTTTGTTTCACGGCGAAAGCTTTGGTTTAGGACGGGGTTCGTCTCTTCTTTTTTCTCTATTACAATGCACAATATACGAAACTAAAAGGTTTTAGCTGTGGTGCAAGATTTTAGGTTAGCATTAATTAGGCCTACTCAAACTTTCAAATGAGTTTTTCCCTGTTTTTTTTTTCCTTCACTTTCGGACATTTTCCAAACTTTAAAATGCTCCTTGCGATGCAATTTTAAAGCTATCACAATGAATTTTTTTGACTACTCTCCCCATTATAAGACAATTGAAACTTGCTTTGCAGCCATTACTCTAAGACACATGCTCTTTTCCGTTGAACCGGTAAAAGCATAAGTGTACGTACGAGTAATATTTAATGAAAAAAAAAAAAAAAGCAGTTACAAATTTTTTTTAAACAACATCCTCCCTTTTTGATAATTATTTCATAGCAAGTTTGTTTAGATACTTCATAAATATTCTGAATATCAAATTTCAAGGAAAATAATGAAAATTGCATCGTAAGGAGCATTTCTTACAAAATATTTAAAATTATTTAAAAAAAAAAACATAACTCGGAAACTGCTTCACTTATAAACTCCAAATTTTGTAGGAACACATTTTTAAACACACCAAACATATGATAAAAAGTTCAAATGACTCAGTAAAAAATTTCAATTTTTTAAAAGTTCGCCAATAGGTCCCCTTAAAGATTGTAATATTGGTGATACCGAACATAAATTCAGAATAGTTATAGTTTTAGCAGGCCGTATTGAATTAAAAGAAACCTTCCTTTTGCTAAACCTAAGTAATAATTCCTTGATGATCAAGTGTAACGATTCTATCTGCTTTATGCTATCGGTTCTTAAACTTGTTTAATGTCTCTTGGTTATTATAGTTCTCTTTATTACCTCGATTTCAATTACATTACTTTACAGCAGGAGGTTCTCGTTTTGTTTCACGTCTCTTTCGCACGTTGTGCTAATAAGTTAAGAAGCACTTCGCTGTAATGCCTATGAAATTTAGATATCCACACATTGTTATAAGGACATCTGTTTCATACACGCTGAAACAGTACTCACATATTCAAAGACCTGTCTGTATATTAGTAAATCTACATCTTTATGTCAGATGATCCTAAAGCATTATACTTTAGGCTAGCTTTGTGAAATGAGCACTGGTTCGAGTCGTCATATCTGTATGTATGTATGTATGTATGTATGTATGTATGTATGTATGTATGTATGTATCAGGTATTTAAAAGAACTTATACGTTTAACTGCTACATTAACTATAGGTCTAAGTATTAAAGTAAATATATTTTCGTTAAAATAATAACTCATAATAGTTCTCATCATCAAGAACTTTTTCTATTTCAGTAGTTTTATATTTTGAAAATTAGTTAGGACTCAACAGAACTCAAATTAAATTCAAACTAGCCCTAAGCTAATTTGTAACATAAATAAAAACATGTATACATGTACAATCCAAAACAAATTAATAAAAATAGAGACAGAAGAAAAGACTCCTGGAAAAGTTTTAGTTATCCATAAATGTTATTTCCAGCAATAAAATGATGTAAAATAAATTGTAGATCTAAAATAGAACGAATAATATGACAGAGAGAATTATTGGTGAACACATACTGTTTCCAAAACATAATTTGTAACAGCAGAAATAAGATTTTTAATGGTCAAGTTTTAAATTAGAAACATTTCGCATTTGGAAACTGTCAAAATGTGTCCCTAGAAGAAACGATGGTAAGAACATATCGAAAGCAAATAAGCGTAGCATTGTAGACAAAATGGAAATTCAGTATAACAGTTTGGGACAAATATAATGAAGGGAAGAAATGCAAAGTTGCAGGAATTATAACGAATTACTTTCACTCTCGACAAACAAACTATGGAAGGAACATTTATTGAAAAAGAAGAAGATGATGATGATGGTGGTGGTGGTGATAACCTCTAATGAGGGCTGAGCCCTTTGGCTCAGTTTTATTCATACTTGTGAGAATTTTGAACATACAGTATATTAGAACTAGATATTTGCAAAGCGTGAGTTATGTGGTCAGCATATTCTCTGCCTCTGTAGAAGGCCGAGAATGAAGTAGTGTAGATTCAGATCGAAATAGTTCTACAGAAGTCTGCAAAAGTTCTGAACGTTCTTGGAAAGTACATTGAAATAATACTAATAATAATAATAATAATAATAATAATAATAATAATAATAATAATAATAATAGTAATAACAGTAATAATAGTAATAACAGTAATAATAATAATAACAGTAACAATAATAGTAATAATAATAGTAATAATATTAGTAGTGATAATAACTGTAATAATAGTAGTAATAGTAATAATAAATGTAAATAAATAAATAATTATTTTTAGTTTTGAAGAATGTAATAGTAAATGTATACACTTGAAAGCAGTGATAGTCTAAGAACCTACGATTGAATATCTTTAACGCCGATATACTTAGGATTTTGTTTTTAGATTTTATCAGTCCATTAATATATGCAATTTTTATACCTATTTATTGACAATTTATTTCAAAATTGTTGTCACAAGATCACCAAGTCCGTCCTGATTACAGTTACCGCATTTAAGGTTTTTTAATAAACTGAGACAGATTAGTTACTTATGCTTGATGTAGAAATTACAATAAATTATGGAGATGAAAAATAACCGATCAACTAGAATCGTTGAAATATCCTTTGAAATTATAAAATTAGCAAGATCAACTTCATATCAATGATTTTATCGTATAATGATAGTATGAACAAAAATGATGTGCCAAATCATTAGCAGAAAAATATATTCGTCCCAATTAATAAAATGGGGAGCGAAACAAAATGAGAAAGCTATACTTTGGTAAAGCTTATTAATCGTTTAAACTGTGAAAAAATTTGGGAAGCTTTAGAAATTTCAGTTTCAGAAGAACTTAATTGAAAAAGAAAAGCATGTAAGAAACAAATGAAAACTGTATTAGGACACCAATATGAATGACAAATTCGTTTAAGACCAATGCAGAAGTGAGACAAGGGAGTGTTCTATCACAAGTTCTGTTTAATATAATGATGAACGAAATTAGGAATGAAATAACAGGTAGAAGCAGAAATCCAAATCTTAGAACTGTTATACAAGGTGTCCCATTTATCTTTACCACCCAAAATAGCTTTGTGCGCAAGTACCAAATGAAAAAAAGTTTCATACAAAAGGTGTACAATTGAAAGGGGCAAATAATACTGATGGAGAGGCTATCTTGTAGCGTTATTTATTAACTTAATGAGATACAAGTACTAACATTGTTTTTTTTTTAATGACACTATGTATTTACTATTCAGTATTTCAAACAAACTCGTCAAAACATTTTCAATGATGTATCACAGTGGGCTATTCTGATAAACAGAACATTAATAAACTGAACGTTATTGGTGCCTTGACGGCATGGTTTCTGTGCATAGTATGAAGTGGTTTGACTTTAAGTTGGTGTAAACAATACGTAATGCATTGCAGATGATACTCAGGGTCTCGTAACCCATTACACGTAGCTTTGGTTTTATTCCGCTGAACACTGGGGACTCAGTGAGTGGTCTGTGCTACTTTTGGTTTCATGTGTTTACCGTAAACCAAAGCTACGTGAAGTGGGTTACGCGGCCCTGGGTATCTGCAATATTGACCTACTACGTACTGTTTATACCAACTTAGTCAAATCATTTCCTTTGTAGGCCTATGTACTACGCCGTCAAGGCATCAATAACGTCCCGTGTATTAGCGTTCTGTTTGTTAGAATGACCCACTGTGCTACATTTTTGGACAGGTCTTGACGAGCTTAATTGAAATACTGAATAATAAATACATAGTGCCATTTAAAGAAACAGTGTTAATACTCGTATTTAATTAATAAATAACGCCTATATGAAACAATTTTTAATTTGGTGCTTGCGTACAAAGTTATTTTGGGACATTCTATATATGCATATGATGTACCTAACGTATGGGGAAATTAAGGAAAAATAATTGAAAGAGAAATGAAGGGTTCAGAGCCATAGTGGGCCAAGCGTCATTTATTAAAAACGGAGAAAGCAAGGGTTAAAGTTAAGTGAATACCATAGTTTAATGAACATTGACATATTTAGTTTTAATGTGTATATTTTATATACTTACTTACAAATGGCTTTTAAGGAAACCGAAGGTTCATTGCCGCCCTCACATAAGCCCGCCATCGGTCCCTATCCTGTGCAAGATTAATCCAGTCTCTATCATCATATCCCACCTCCCTCAAATCCATTTTAATATTATCCTCCCATCTACGTCTCGGCCTCCCTAAAGGTCTCTTTCCCTCCGGTCTCCCAACTAACACTCTATATACATTTCTGGATTCGCCCATACGTGTTACATGCCCTGCCCATCTCAAACGTCTGGATTTAATGTTCTTAATTATGTCAGGTGAACAATATAATGCGTGAGGTTCTGCGTTGTATAACTTTCTCCATTCTCCTGTAACTTCATCCCTCTTAGCCCCAAATATTTTCCTAAGCACCTTATTCTCAAACACCCTTAACCTATGTTCCTCTCTCAGAGTGAGAGTCCAAGTTTCACAACCATACAGAACAACTAGTAATATAACTGTTTTATAAATTCTAACTTTCAGATTTTTGGACAGCAGACTGGATGATAAGAGCTTCTCAACCGAATAATAACACGCATTTCCCATATTTATTCTGCGTTTAATTTCCTCCCGAGTGTCATTTATATTTGTTACTGTTGCTCCAAGATATTTGAATTTTTCCACCCCTTCGAAGGATAAATCTCCAATTTTTATATTTCCATTTCGTACAATATTCCCGTCACGAGATATAATCATATACTTTGTCTTTTCGGGATTTACTTCCAAACCGATCGCTTTAATTGCTTCAAGTAAAATTTCCGTGTTTTCCCTAATCGTTTGTGGATTTTCTCCTAACATATTCACGTTATCCGCATAGACAAGAAGCTGATGTAACCCGTTCAATTCCAAACCCTGCCTGTTATCCTGAACTTTCCTAATGGCATATTCTAAAGCGAAGTTAAAAAGTAAAGGTGATAGTGCATCCCCCTGCTTTAGCCCGCAGTGAATTGGAGAAGCATCAGATAGAAACTGACCTACACCGACTCAGCTGTATGTTTCACTGAGACACATTTTAATTAATCGAACTAGTTTCTTGGGAATACCAAATTCAATAAGAATATCATATAATAGTTCCCTCTTAACCGAGTCACATGCCTTTTTGAAATCTATGAATAACTGATGTACTGTACCCTTATAAGCTTACTTCCATTTTTTTCCATTATCTGTCGAATACAAAAAATCTGATCAATAGTCGATCTATTACGCCTAAAACCGCACTGATGATCCCCAATAATTTCATCTACGTACGGAGCTAATCTTCTCAAAAGAATATTGGACAAAATTTTGTATGACGTCAACAGAAGTGATATTCCTCGAAAGTTACCACAGTTGGTTTTGTCCCCCTTCTTAAAAATAGGTACAATTATGGACTCCTTCCATTGTTCTGGTACAATTTCCTTTTCCAAAATAGCAACTACAAGTTTATAAATTTCGCTATATACAGACGTGGACAAATTATTAACAAAATTGACGATTTTTATGAAAATTCTGTTTACTAAATTTGACTTTTCAATTTAGACTACAGTTGATAATTTTGCATATTTCTATCATTACAATAGATAGAAATGTGCAAAAATGTCCACTATAGTTTAAATTGAAGAGTCAAATTTTGTAAAAATATATAATAAAAATCTTCATACTTTGCTAATAATTTGTAAATATGCAAAAAATGTCAACTGCAGTTTAAATTTAAGAGTCACATTTTGTAAAAATATAAAATAAAAATCCTCAGTTTTGCTAATAATTTGGAAATATCCAAAATGGTAACTGTATTCCAAATTGAAGAGTCAAATTTTTTAAAAATATATAATAAAAATCTTCAGTTTTGCTAATAATTTGTAAATATGCAAAAATATCAAATGTAGTCCAAATTGAAGAGTCAAATTTTGTAAAAAAAATATTTAATACAAATCTTCAATTTTGCTACTAATTTAGAAATACGCAAAAATATGAATTGTAGTCTAAGCTGAAGAATCATATTTTGTAAAAGTATGTAATAAAAATCTTCAATTTTGCTAATAATTTGTCCACGTCTGTAATGCACTTCCACCCTCCTGTATTAATTCTGCTGGAATTTGATCGATACCTGGAGACTTGTACTTTTTCAGATTTTCTATCGCAATTTCGACTTCTGAAAGCTTGGGTTCGGGTATAAATGGCTCAGCAGTTTGTATTTCAATTTCGTCCCGATCATTTCTATTTGGCCTATGTACATTTAGTAGTTGCGCAAAATAGTTTTTCCATCTGTTTAGGACTGATGGAGAGTCTGCAAGCAAGTCACCATTCTCATCCTTGATCACGTTCACCCTTGGCTGATATCCGTTCTTAAATTCCTTTATACTCTTATATAAATCTCGAATGTTTATATTCTTACTATTTGTTTCTACCTCATTCAGGTTTTCCTTCAAGTAACCTCTCTTTTTATTCCTAAGTGTACGACTTGCTTCCCGTCTTTCATTGAAATAATTATCTCTATTCTCCTCAACTGGATCCTGTAAGAATTTCAATTATGCCTGTTTCCTTCTTTCTACTACCATGCAATAATCTTCATCAAACCACGGTTTCATTTTCTTAGTTTCATAATAACCTATGCTCTGCTCAGCTGCAATTTTGATACTATCTCTGATATTTTCCCACACGATTTTAACATCTAATTCTTTCTCAACTTCGTCGGAACTTTCTAAAGTGGCAAACCTATTCGAAATTTCGACCTTAGTTTACTCTTCCTTCAATTTCAAAATATTGAATTTAATAATATTAACTTGTTGCTTTACTCGCTTGGCTACTGATAGTCTTTCTCTTAATTCTCCAATTACGAAATAATGGTCAGAATTACAGTCTGCACCCCTGAAAGTTCGAATGTCTACTGTACTAGTATGTCTCCGTTTATCTATCAAGATGTGATCTATTTGGTTGTGTGTCATTGACATTAATTTTACGATTACTTAAAGTTAATAAGATTCCAAAAGCTGCAAGAATTTATTATTTATTTGTGTTATATTTATTTAATATAATAATAAACTTCATATAGATACAATAAAACACTCCTGTTTCTTCTATTAACACATAAATAACGTGCACTCCAGTCTGATACGAGTGGCATGCTGCGAACCTGGCAACGATATTTATAGAAACGGAAAAGAGCTATATTTCCCGTAGACAATAACAAACCTCAAGGTTACAGCTTTTGACAACGTACAACAAACACCGTATTACAAATAAAGTCGAACAACGCTTCTTGAAACAGCAGCCACACCTACTGGACTGACTAAGTAGCCACATATGAGTCATTCCACGTCAAATCGCACAAAATTATACAAATTTTGACCTTCATATTTCTGATTGCGTTTATATTTTTTTTTTACCAACTGTACGGGTCTCATAAACCAACAAGTGTATGTTTATTTCCTCCTAAGTCCACATGTTTTTAAAATAATACATGTTAAAATTCGCTGAAAATGTCGCACAATGCAACATTTAAAGCGTCATATTTCTGACGATATTGATGTTAAATTTTTTTTGAAAAAAAAAATTCATTTAAAAGCTTAAAGTACTATCTTTTATTAAATATTTACTAACTAATTTTAATATAATTATTTCAAATATTTTTTTAAAATTCAATTTTAGAACATATACATCAATGTGAAATAGCCCTATTAAAAATCTTAAAAAATGCCTACTAGGTGCACTGAAGTATTCTTAATAATTCCAGAAAAAATCAGAATGGGATCTCCAATAGTTTAATGGAAATTTAATTACTTATGACAGAATGTGTAGCGGTCGGCGCAGCAGCAGTGGACGGGAAACGTTAAAGCGCGCTAAGAGGTTTATCGGCGCTGGATAATTGACTGACCGTTGCAACATTACACCCAGTACGGATCAAGTTACTCGAGGAAACACTGCTAATTTACTTATTATGATATCTTCAAATAATTATACATTATGCTATCCAAATGTTTCTTTTCATTCACACTTTAAATTTTCATTCGTCTACCTTCTTTCTAGAAAGAAAATTGTTTTCCTAAATCTTCAGTTTTTGGCAACGGAATGAAAGAATATAATTTTAATGTACCAGTTATTGGTTTTAGATTATGGTATCTGGCCTGCAAATTTTCAGTGTGGTTTTTGTGCTTATTGAATGGACAAAATATAAATGACACGTTAGAAATGTTTTTTTGTGACTAATAAAACAGTTTTTTTTTTGGTGTTGTTATAGGATCTTGTATAGGCTAACTCTCGTGGCAAGTCTTTTAACAGTATCTCCAATGCCAACACATGGACCTTTACCATGCGACATTGCAAAGAAGTGTCATTCAGTACTAATTCCATAATCGTCTTCATGTAAGCAATTTTTTTTCTTTTTTTCTTTTTTGTTTTGTGAACTTGATCCATTGGAAAAGTACATGATTTTTTTCATATCGTCGAATTCTTGCTTTAAGAAATTGACTGCTTCGGATTGGAAAAAAGTGAAAGGAATCGGTGTCATGTTTCATGGTTTCTGAGATGATATTACGTATGTAACGAATTTCTGTATCTCCTTTGAAATATACTACGAAAGGATTTATTTATTTATTTATTTATTTATTTATACAGAATAAAAAATATAATTACAAACAAGAGAAATAGGAATAAAATAATACAATCAATATGAAAAAGGAGATGCAGTAGTATTAACAAAATTTGAGACCGAATGAGCAGCGCTCGTGTTCGGTCACAGTTCAGATATAATATTAATAGGCCTATAAGAGAATATAAAATAAAATAAAGTAGGAAGTAAAATTAAAATTGTATTGTATTGTGGCTTGGCATATGTTCCAATGCACACCTTGTATTGAATCTTGTATTAAAAATGAATAATTTTCAGAAAAGTCTGCAATAACTATGTAATTTTCAGGTTGTACCTTTCTTTGCATTCCGTCAAAAATAAAATATGGCTGACTTTTGAATGGATGATGATGCATCTTCTACATGAAAAACTTAACATGCTAGGGAGCCTTTTACTTTTGAAACTTTTCACGGGGGTATCGTTTTGTTGTATCTTTCTTTTCTTGATAGGGGATTCTATTGACATCAAACTCTTGTTTAATTCCTCAATATTACTGATTTCTAGCACTGTATCCATAGAACTGCTAGAAGAAGTACTGGGATAATCACTTTCTCTGTCCGCACTTTCATTTGATTCATGTTTATTAATATCATCAGAACTACCGGCGCCAGGTATAATTTCACCTGACCTATGCGGAAATTGATTGATTTTTACGGAACAAATCACATATTCGCACACTCAAAGACTCCTTTAAATTGAGCTTTATCAATAAGTCGCGACTTACGCGTCTTAGTGTACTTTTCTTTTTAAAAGCGTGATTAGGAAGGTAAATGGATTTAAACACTTGTTATATATTACGCGATCTTTACCATCACTCATGTTGTATAGAAGTCACGTCACTGCGCGAAATTCAAACCCAAACTGATTATTTTTCTCTCCTGCCATCTGTTTACTGCCATAAAGTTTACTGCCTTACCCAGCCTTGCTATCATCAAACACTTGGCTATATTACAGTATAAACATATAGCACTGTGAAGGGCTTCCCCTCTTAGCTCAGCTGACAATAATAAAATAATTTTAGATAAGATATTTACTGTTTCTTAAGGTATTAATCATTTGATGATTAGTATGGTGACATCAGATGCAACGGGGAATTTCCACGGGCAGCCTTCTAGCCTATGGCTGCAAGCAGTTCATTAGCTGGGCATCGCGAGCGCGTGCATGCCTCCGGAAAATAAATTGTTACAAATGTATGGGTACCGATCCCATATTTATAAATG
This sequence comes from Periplaneta americana, assembly GCF_040183065.1. NCBI lineage: Eukaryota > Metazoa > Arthropoda > Insecta > Blattodea > Blattidae > Periplaneta > Periplaneta americana. The sequence goes on along the minus strand of NC_091124.1, from coordinate 147,591,239 downwards.
CAGTAATTTACAGATAATACATCAGCGAAAAAGTCTATATTTTTTTCAGATTTTTAACTTGGCTATTTAATATAGTAATTTTGCTTTGAAAAAGAAACGATTAAAAAAATAGGCCAAATTTTAAATTTATTTGTGATAGGCCTAAAGTAATAAAAAGTGTTGTATTTTGTCTTTCAAATGCGCCAAACCGCAAATCTCAATTATATGTAGACACAGAGTTCCAAGCGAATTTATGTAACAGTGCGCGCATAATTTGCGTAAATTCAAATATTCATAACTACACAAATAATTAATAATTGTGAAAATAAAAAATACGGGTCTCCTTATTTGATGTCTGGAATTCATGAAAAAAAAATCGACCATTTCCGAGAAGGTCGTGTTTTATTGCTGTGCGATTTGACGTGGAATGACTCATATGTGACAGCTGATAATGACAAGGAAATACGCATTATCTTCATAAACACGTTCAAAAAAGAAACGTACATTGAGGATTTTACTGTTATTTATTTTAGTAGGCTTATAGTGAAAATATAATATTGGTGTTTTATATTAATAAACATTTTTAAGTGAAATTTGTATGGCCTGATAAAATAATAATAAAAAAACTGTATATGTGACAAAATTAACTCGCAGAATAAAGTTATTTCTTGAAATTAAACACATTGTCACTTAAGACAAAAGATTCCCAGCGTTGAGTTGATGTATATATAGGACTATTCAAAAGTCAAGGAAGATTTGGAAGTCCTGTTTGTTAAGAAGTAAATTTATAGCAAAATAAGAGTACAGTTTTATTAATAAAAGAATGGGGGTTTCAGATATAAACCATTGACCACATTCTGCAGAAAGGAACCAACCGAAAAATGTAATGTCTCAATAATTAAATAATTCCAAGGATCCATATTTTGATCAGAGATATTTCGTAAAATACGCTTTTGGTTAAAGCAATAAGTATGTGTTTATATTTACTTGTGAAGTTATCACTCACGTTTAACTTTAAAATTTATTTATTTTTTTTTGATTAGGTATAATTAATGTGAGGTGGTTCCTTTCTACAAAATGTGGTCCAATTTAAAACATTCAGCTGTGGTCGCCATTTTTCTCCTCTATCATTAGTAATCTTTCTTCTTGGGAGGGAATAACATTCAGAAGAAAATCTTTCCGGATATTTTATTATTTTATTTTTAAAGCTTTCACACTAACGTCAACTTACAGAGCCCTTATCTTCCATTTAGCGTTCTCAATCTTCTCAGTGCGCTGGAACAATAATATTGATACTACGAATGTACTATAATATCGTCGTTGTTCCTGCAATAACTCTATGTGCAAAATATGACATTTTTCATCAGGAAGAAAAAAACACATTTATTCATCCTATGGCAGCCGTACATAGGAGAATGTGAATTGTTACATTTTCGAAAAAAAGAAATATAATTACATATAGAAGATTTTAATATTTGCTCTATCATTATTTAAGTTATTTAATAGAGCAAAAATCTGAAAATCGATAAATAAGTCACATAGGAGTTATTGCAGGAACAACGACGAAATATTATATTATTGCACATTCGTAGTAACACTGAATAAGTCCAATTCACATTTAGAGAGGGAAAACTATTATTTTATGATATGAATTCGAAAAAAAAAAAAACACACAGCTCAAGAATTTCATTTGGAATAGAAACAATTGGAACAGACGTTTTTTCACTGTTAACTCTTTAGCACATCTTAATGCTTTCTGGTTGAGCTTACAGATGTCATTACTTTGTCAACAATATGATATTGAAACATGTGTTCACGTTTCTGCTCAGCTCATATATATAGGCCTACCATAATTCGCGCATATGCAAGTCGCCAAGCAATTTACCATTACACACTATAGGCCAGCGGTCGTCAGCACAGAGCACCCTGAGGCTAGCGTCTCTTGCCCGCGGAGAACACAGTGCACCATGGTGCACTCGTAGCTGCTGCGGAGAACACCGTGCACTATGGTGCACTCGTAGCTGCTAGCGGGTATGCTCTCTACCTCTCCCTGCTGCACGACGGGGCACACGGGACGGCTCCGCTTACCCTTTGCACATTTCAGCGAGTGATGACGACGACTGTTATAGGACTATCCAGATTATTCTTTTCGAAAATTGCGACCGGGCCCTAATTTCCGAGAAAAATTTAGTTCAAATTACGCTAGCTGGCAACGCTGGATAAACAGCAGCATGAATGTAAAATCAACCCATCATTACTTAGCCGCTTCAGTTACGTTCTGACAGTCTAGGGCAGCGGTTATCAGCATACTGCACTACTCGCAGGTCTCTTACAGCACCAGCGTGCGTCCGTGTCTGCTGGCAGCTATACTGTCTCCCTCTCCTTTCTGCACGACGGAGCATATTTTGTTGCACTCCTTGCACTCTACCCATTTCAGCGAGTGCTGATGACCACTGGTTTAGGGGTAAAGTGAAGCAGTGTAGAACAGCAACATGAGGTTCAGTGGTTCGAGTTCGCTAACAAGCTGCTTTTTATGTACTAATTTAAATAATAAGCCCCTTCAGAGCTCGATGGATTTTGTTGCATGGCTTCAGGCAGTTGTAACAGGAATATGTTGCATAACGTACCGGTACAGCAAGACATTATTAGGCGCGCAGAGTAATGTCGGCGTATGGAGGGTAATGCCTTTGAGCACAGGTTGTAAATAAATGAAATACAGTGCAGTAAGTGTAAAAATGTATTGTGACTACTAAAGAAGAACATAACATTTTAAAATGCATAATGGAACGCTACATTAATAAATGAGTTAATGATAATACTGTGTACTGTAATTCATTTCGAAGTAGATAAGTTTCAAAAACAGTAAAATGTTAATATTAGGAACAACTTTGGTCATAAAAAATAAACTGTAGGAACGGGGATTCGAACCCATTCAGTTAAGTGCTTCGATATGAAGATGTCGTTTTACGACGAGGCTATGAAAGCAACGACTTACGTGATCCACTGATGGATCCATTCTACTACCATGCTACCGTTTATCCAGCGTTGCCAGATTGTGTAATTTGAACTTAATTTTTTCAGAAATTAGGGTCCGGGCACAATTTTCGGGAAGAATAATTTGAACATAGTTTGCAATGGTAAATTGTGTGATGGCTTTCATATGCGCGAATTGTGGTTCATCCTGTATATTGTATACAGTCTGAACAATATAAACTGCCAGACAGTACATACCGGTTTACTGAAAAAATTCGTGTGAAATCTAATCATTATTACAATTTTATTTTTAATTTATATAATATCAAGTTTTTAAGATTAATGGTAGTCTTTATTATTTGCTTACGTTTCGACTGAACGTAAATTCCATTGTCAATCAACACATACCAATGTACAATAGAATAACAAACGACTGCTTCAGCATATGTATTGGGCAAAGTAAATAATGACTGTCTATTCTGATTTTCAGAAAAGTTAGACTCACGAAACACATTTTTTCTGGGAAAACCTCGACAGTTATAGAAACACATTATTTGATTTTTTTCATCAGTCCTTTATGCCGTGTATATTTTACTGAATGCTCACCACCAGATCACGGAGGCAGTCAAGAAGTTTCTGTGAGAATAATACACTCTTTCCTGACGTTTGAGTAAGCTTACATATTTTTTTGGCGTAAGAGGTAAACAGAGACGAGTCTTGATGGGTGTCTACCTGTATGTAGGCAACAATTTCTCACGACCGTCCACAAGTAGCATACAATTATATAGCAGCTCTTGTTTACTGCACATGTGCAGTGTGCTGTAAGCGAAACATACAATAATGGAGCTCCAAATTTTGTTTCCGTACCTGTAGTTACTATTCCGTTATTACAACTACAAGCTGTCTTCCCTGTACTAGCAGAATTTAATTATTTTTAATTGAGAGAGATTGAAAAAAAAATTGTGTATGTGCACACATTGGCTTATGGAAGGTCGCGGATAGCTAATATGGTACATGGATTTGGAGCGTTATTATTCCGATTTTCATAGGAAATAGGTATGCTTTTATTTTAATTAGTATTTTAATACATATGGTATGATATTTTAATACTCTGATATAAGCTTAATATGGCAGCTTTACCTCTGTTTTGTAGAAGAACCGATATTTGGCTTTTTCAAAATCCCAAGCCTAGTACAAGAGTGTTTTTGGTTATGCATCGTTGTTAGTATCAATTAAAATTAATTGCTGTGCACAATCACCGTCATTTATTTAATATATTTAAATGGAAATTAAAGGTTAAGCGTATTTACTATTGAAATTAAGTGAACTATTTGTAACGAATGAGCGACGTTAATCTTGGTAAATAGGAAAAAACTGTGATGTATAAATGATACATTCATTCTCGTTACACATTTTATTTAGGATGATTGAATATAAAATTGTCACGAAACTGTGTAAGCTTTTAGGAGTACGAAGAGTGCAGAATTTGAATAGGAAACCCATAGACAGAAAGTACTTTTTAATTTCAAGTTGCGTATGCATGTAGTCATCCATCCTTCGCCTTTGTGTGGCATATTGCCATACCCGTTTCGTGCTGGCTCATTCATCGCAGTTGAGGGATATTAAAAATGTGATGTTATCAGAGTTGCGGCCTTGTAGAATACCGGTCCGGTAGTTTTGTTAGAATATGAAAATCGGGTATTATGCGGTAGGAATGGCCGTAGAAATGGTAGTATTGGACAGAAGAGATACTTGAATGTATGTGTAGGAATCTAAGTAGTTTTTTTTTTCTTAAATTGAGGTTTGCAGGATCATATAACAACCAACGAAATGCCTTTGTAGAATACTCAGAAATAGGGTTGGAAGTCGATTATGAGTGTTGTAATTGGTGTGAATGGTAATTTGGGCGCACGTGTAAGATATTAAATAGGTATTTAGCTAGAAGTTACGGACATCGTGTGGAAATAATATGTGTTACTTCTTTTAAACAATCACAGACGATTCTCGTACAAAATTCCGAATCAAAAACAGCGAATGATCATTTCTCGGAATAGATAATTCCCCGAATCCATAAACCCGAATCGTTCACCCGAATGTTAATAGTTACGAATTCAAAAAATGAAATTTTAATCTCAATGAGCGGGACAACACGTTCGGGTTATTCGAGTAAATGGTCGGGAACGAAAGTACACAAATGAAACAATGATTATATATAGGCTATTACATTATTATAATGTGTTTAATGCTGTAATTCTTTTTCGAAATTAATTTTAATAGGCCTACTGCACTTCGGAGTTAGATTCTCGGCATGGGAAATGGAAGAAGAATGGAATGTAGATATCCCTTCATATCACACACGCACACACACAAATAGGCGTATTGTATTACCAAAAATATGTACCTTTTCCCTACTAAAATATCTCATGGAATTGAGCTTTTGAAATTCAATTTAATTTAATTTAATTTCATTTCATTTATTATATTTCACTTATCTTAAATCAGCATTGTTGGTTAGAGATTTAGAACAAATCAAAAGTTATAGTATAATAAAATACAATACATAACAAGCAGATTAATACAATTTACAAGCATAAATAATTCATCTGTTGAGTAGAATGGATAAATTTTGTTAAGATTGTTCTGAATTTTTTTTCTTGGCCCTTCGAAGCTTTAAGATAATTAGGCTAGATTGTGTATTCAAGACCTTAATACATAAAATAGTAAACTCCTTTTTTAATAATAACTGCGACTAACAAGAGTAGGTAGATATCTGATTTGTATCTTGTTTTAAAATGATCAGTACTAAACGTGTCTTGATTTTTAACATAATTAGATAAGAATGTACTCACAAAATAGTCAATATTTGCACGTTTTGGCAAATTTTTTAGGCCTACATGGCGTCCTTTTATGTACACCTCATTATCCTTAGCACTTTCTTTTGTGAAATAAAAATATGTTCAGTTGAGAAGACTTGCCCCAGAATATTAATCCATATTTCATTATACAGGTATCCGAAAGTCCCGTACTATAATACCAATCACATTTTGTGTTCTGTAATATGCTCCACACATGTCTGGAGGCGAAATCGCATGTTTAAAACCATGGGTCACAAAGCCACGATATGGAGCATCGCTCATTCTCGATCTCTGAGGAGTGCAATCAGCTGGATCTCTGCAATCAATCCAACGGAAAAATTATCGTCTAATCATATATAAAATTCATATTAAAATTTTCCTATTGGTGCGTGACTTTTCGGACGTAGAATAAAAATATGCAAAGTATGCCATTTTAAGAAATGAAGAAATTCACCGATATGAGATCTGAATGCATAACATGCAGAGCTCAATTTAGGAGTACCGGTATTATATTATGTGGAGTTTTCCAGTTGAAGTAATTATACAATTTCAAACCAGGAAATTTATGCTTTAATGTACTGTAATAAGACAAGCTAGAAGACTTCAGCGGAATTTCGATGTATTTAAAGTTCTTACTTTTCAGTATAAGTATACAGAGTGTTTCATAATTTCTATTAAAAACTTCTAGGGGTTGAGAGGGGACTAAGTAGATACAGTTTTGATTAGGAACCCATGTCCGGAAATGTATCGTTTCGATGCAAAATAAAGTTGAAGATCGAATCGATTGCACATCTCTCACTTCACTAGAGACAATTAAGATCTTCCTCCGACTCCGCAGGAGTCTCATAAACAAGTTGTTCATGTGGTCCCAAAGGAAAATGTCGAAAGGAGTTAAATTTGGCGACCGTGGTGGCCAAGGAGTTCGACGAACCTCGACCTATCCACTTTTCCCCGAATTTTGGTGGAGATATTCGCGAATGGAAATTGAAAAGTGTGTGGGTGCCCATTATGTTGGAACCACATTTGCTGACGTGCCAGTGGCAAATCTTCATATAACTCTACCAGTACCTCTTGCAGAAAGGTCAAGTACCTGGGACCCGTTAGAAGAAACGTGGAACCACTCTTGTAGTGCACACTGGCTCATTGTCTCTAGTGAAGTGGGAAATGTGAAATCGATTCGATTTTAAAACTTATTTTGCATCGAAACGATACATTTCCCGACATGGGTTCCTAATCAAAACATTATCTACTTAGTCCCCTCTACAATCCTTAGATATTTGTAATAGGAATTATGAAATACTCTGTATAGTAATATAGCTGTACTATACATGACCACTTCCGCATTGTTCAATACGAAACTGAAGTGTCGGCTCTTGTGCCCTTTCGTGTGTCGTAATTTCATTGATTGTATAATAAAGTATAATATATCGCTAGTCTGGGTGGACAATTATTAGTAATTCGTTCTCTCCCTTCCTCTGTTAACATGCCATCAAGTAATTAGCCCTCTTTGTTGCAGTTCAAAGTATAATGAAGTTTCGCTGCCCGTGTTAGTCGGCAGCAGTACCCAGTCTTTCCAACCCAAAGAGCACTAGAGGAATTACGCTTTAAGTAATGTAAATATATTGATGATTGCTAGAATGTGGATACATCCGTCTAAGAAATATTAAAATATATAAATTCATAAAAAATTACTGAACTATGGGTATGTGTAAGTACAAATACTGTATTTATCGGAACCATAGGCGGAGAGAGAACAGTTTCCTTAGGGGGGGGGCAAAGCAAAGCCATAGAATCTCCATATAACGGGGTTATGAGGGACATAATTTACCTCCTTCCCCCGCTATAACTTGACCGTGGTAAAGTATATCGGAATATGATAATTTAATAAAGCTATTTTCGGGGGGTATGTTTCTTACATCCATATCTCCGCAATGTTTCGGACAGAGTTGTATAGGGCTTGAACTATAGGTCTACTGTACAGAAACACATGCATACATCAATAAAACTACGTAACAGTGCTAACAGAAACTTTTTATATGAAGCTTGCGTTCCTGAAAATATCATGTGAAATATAAACTCTAATTATTTTATTTAATTTCGTCTTTAAGTTTACACATTATACCGGGATCACTTTTTTTTTTTTTGCATTGCTGTACAGTATGTTAATCATGCATATCCAAGTGGCGGCCTGAACACCTACAGACTTTCAACACATGAGTACAGGCTATTACAAAAGAAACATTACAGTGTTTTCATTCTTCAAATTAGGTGTAGAAATTCGTATATACTCAGAAATTTAAAATAAATATTATAGTCTAGACCAGGATTATCAGATTTTTAGATCTACCAAGGAGGGATATTCTTTTTCTATCACAATATAGGATACAGTATTTACGTTTTGTCTTAAAGAAAGAATGATATGAATATGGGCAGAGTTGACATTTTCATGACTGCAAAAAAAAAAAATAATAAAAATATTTCTTTATATACAGCAGAAGAAATTAATATGAATCTCAAAATTGAAATTTTAATAAAAAGATCATATTGTAGATACAGGTTTCCAAGTACAAAACAATATTTACCTGGCTATAAGTTACGTCACGTTTCTCTGGCATCTTTCTGAAGGGTTTGTAGCAATAATATGTTATGCCAAATTATTAACTTAATGACTTAATAGTACTTCTGTCTCAGAGATTTCTCCAGCTGTTTTCTCACCAAATATAAAGCACAAATTCCAAAAAATATGGCACCAGATGTGACAAAATATTTAAACTCCAATGTTTATTAATTGATAACAATGACATAAAATTTACTGATATCTGAATTCGTATTCATGTTGTGCATTAGCATATTACTGCTCCAAATCAATAATTTAACATACCGTACAATATACATTTTCAGAGCTTCCTGCATATTTATTACTGGACTTTAACATCTTCTACAAGCTTTTTTCCATTCTCTTTGCCATGCATTTGTGATGAACGTATCTTTTTAAATGTTTAAAAATATCACATCTACCACAGAATTAGCTGTTACAAAACTTATACTTGCCAAAATATATATTTTTTGAATATGAAAACCTACATTGTTCAGAAAATTAAGAGTTCAGATAATTTTGGGGGGGACAGTGCTCCCATGCCCCCCCCCCCCCATAACTCCGCCTATGATCGGAGCATAAGACGTAGGCCTACACAGTGTATGTCTGTTTTGACTCCTAACAACATTGGTTGTAACTCAAAGGAAGATATGAAGCACAACAATAAATTGAAGGAAGAAAGGAATAAAGTAAATATAATAGGCCTATCGTAAGGAACTGCCTTGTTGACACCGTGTTTTACTTGGTGCTGACAGCACATGATCCTAAGTCGGTAGGTTGAAAGCCTGTTCATTGTTAATTTAATTAACGATGTGATCTTACGAGAGGAATACAAAACAATTAACAGCGCTAAACTACATAAGATATTTCACTGAAGCAAGTGCGAATGATGGCTGGAAAACTTGAGCGAACAGTATATAAAGGTTCATTAATGTTGTTCAACAAGACAGGATGTGACGTAAACGTTTAAGTGACGTTTCATGAATGACGGATATATTTTAATCACAACTTATTATCGCCTGTCAGTTAAATAATCTCATAATCACATGTCGGCGGGTAACTTGGTCATTACATACCGATCATCAAGCGTTACGCGTATATTCAATCACTGCCGGCGGCCGGCGTTAAGAACATCTAGGCACTGATAGAAGCTTAGCGGCACTGACATTGCGGGGCAGGATTGAATTCCCCTCGAGCTATGGAGATCACATGTCGGCTCCATACTACGAGTACACAGAGACTGACCGTCTACACACATTTCCAAGAACGACAGCAATGCAAATTACATTCGAATGTTATTCCGTAATTCGCATGTCATAAAATTCCATGTGATAGAACTTTATTTCACGCTAATTTTTTCGCCCACTTTACATTACTAAACTATAATTAATTACTCGCAAAATAAAGAAAAATACTTACTTCTGTGTATATTGCTATGAACTGTACACGGCAAAAAGAATGAACAGAGTTGCCGGAACATTCAGCGTCATATGCCATTGTTGTATGAAACTCAGAAGGCAGACCGGACCTAGCCGTAAACACAGAAACAAAGCGAATAGGCTACAGTAGTGATGGAGGAAATAAATTAAATACCGATATATTGATATTGCAATATATTGCAAACTAATTTCGATAAACGATATATATCGCAGAAAATATATCGATATATCGAACGATTATCGATATATCGTTATTCCGTAAGCAAATTGCATTTTCAGGCGTACATTTACTGTATTACAATAAAATTACTTACATTTTAACACTCCTTTTTACGATTTAAATTAACATCATAACAGTCAAAAACATAAATGTAAAACTGTAACAATAAACAATACCTGAATAATTTCAAGGAAAAATTGTTCCGGAGCCGGGTATCGATCCCGGGACCCTTCGCTTAGCGCGCGAACGCTCTACCGACTGAGCTACCCCAGGAACTATACTCGACACCGTCACAATTTTTCCTCTTACATCTACACAACTCAAATGAGCTGACAAGACGCCAGAACTCAACTATGAGTGCACACAATACTGTGTGACTTAATTTGTGGCTTTCTGTTAACGTAACTCCAGTAACGAATGTATTATTCAAATCTAGCTTTCAGGTAGTAGCTCCCTATAAAGCAACCTGTACTGCAGCGATATTTTACTACCTAATTAACTTATTATTCCCAGAACATGAATTTTACCAGCAGTCGAAAAGTATTGGGAATAAACTTGAATAAGGAACAAAAAAAGTTTCCTTGCCAGGCAGGATTCGAACCACGAAAGTCTTAGTTACCAGTCTATCGTGCTCTGGAGTGAACTAGGGATGGGCGAAAAAAACGTAGCAGTTACTTTGTAACAGTTACTTAATTGTAACGATTACAAAAATAACTTGGACACGAAATAAGTAGTTACTCGCTGTTATTTATTTATTTATTTATTTATTTATTTATTTATTTATTTATTTATTTATTCTGGTGTAGTTAAGGCCATCAGGCCTTCTCTTCTACAACACCAGGAATACAAATACAATAATAGAAATAAACAGAAAAAAATACACTGTAATATGCAAAGTAAAGCTACACAAGAAATAAAGAGAGAGAGAGAGAAAAAAAACACTATAAACAAAGTAAAGCCACACAAAAATATACACAGGTTGCAGTCACACAAACTTTAAATGAGTGATTAAGTATCATAATTAATTCTATCCTAACTAATTAACTAACCTAAAGAAGAAACTTGCAGTTTTAATCTAGATTAAAAAAATAAAAAAAAACACAAATCAGTACTTCTAGCAATACCTAAAAAACATTAACTAAAGGCAAAATTTTCCAATTTAATTTTGAATTGTGATAAAGTCCGGCAGTCCCTGACATCATTAGGTAACGAATTCCAGAGGCGAGGTATTTCTACAGTATAGGAAGATAAGTATAAAGACGTTCTGTGATGAGGGATAGAAAGAAGTGATTGATGTCGGTTTCGAAGAGTTGTAAGAAATTGAAAGCGCGATAACAGATAATTCGGAGTAGAAGTATGCATGATTCTAAACAGAAGAGACAGTGAATGTATTGTTCTTCGTTCTTTCAGACGCACCCATGAAAGTAACTGGAGGGAAGGTGTTATATGGTCAAATTTACGAGTATTGCAGATGAATCGTATGCACACATTATGAACACGTTGTAGTCTCTCAGCTAAGAGTGAACTTACATTAGTTAGCAAGGAATCGCAATAATCAAAATGGGGCATTACAAGCGTCTGAATAAGATTCTTTTTTAGACTAAGTGGTAGAAATTCTTTCATATGAAACAAGGAGTGAAGTTGAGAAAATATTTTTTTGCAAATGTGTGTTACTTGAGTATTCCAATTTAAATCGCTATCCATAAAAATTCCAAGATTTTTAACTGTTTCACTGTATTTAACAATAATCCCATTCAATATTACTGTATATGTGGTATAGTACTACTATCAAGAGTGCTTCGTAGACGATTATGTCCCATTACGATTGCTTGCGATTTCTCTGGACTTAACCTTAATCCAAATTTGTGTGCCCACAGTGAAATCGAATTCAAGTCTTCGTTTATTTTGTTTACTGCGTCACTAGTCTCGTCAGGGTGGAAATGCAAATAAATTTGCAAGTCGTCAGCATACATATGGTATTTGCAGTGTTTTATCATATTAGTCACGTCATTAATATAGATCATGAAGAGTAAAGGTCCGAGAACTGATCCTTGTTGAATTCCAGATTTCACGACACACCATTTTGAAGAATAATCGCATGCAATGACACATTGTTGACGGTCGCGAAGGTAGGATTCAAACCAAGTAACAGAACTTTCAGAAAGATGCAGAAGTCTTAATTTACATAATAGAAGGTCCGTACCAACTGTATCAAGTGCCTTACTGAAGTCAAGTAATGTCAGTAATGTTAATTTACGTTCATCCGTGGCTTCACGTACGAGTATATCCTCATTCACTTTTAGTAGTGCTGTAGTCGTACTATGTCCACTTCTAAATCCGGATTGGTATTCGTCCAGTAAGACATGCTCGGTTAAATAGTTCATTAGTTGTTTGTGAACAATACGTTCCAGAGCTTTTGATAGAGCAGGCAGGATACTAATTGGACGGAAATCATTTGCACATAATGGGGTTTTGATTTTAGGGATCGGACGGATAAAGGCTTTCTTCCAGAGGTTCGGGTAGGTAGAAGTTATGAGTGAAGCGTTGAATAAATGTGTTAATGTCGGCAGTATTATGTCCAATATTTTCTTCAATAATATTATACTAATATTATCCACACCTTCAGCTGTTACCCTGTTACTTTCGTCTGAATGTAACTTCTGCAAAAGAAACTAGTTATAATAACATCGTTACGTAGTGTTTAGCCGGTCCACGAGATAGCGCGGCATTACTAATGTGTTTCACCATCTGGTTACAAAAATATCAACTAAGTCCGTTCCCTAAAGCAGATCACTGAGAGCACGGTTTCGATCAGAGCCGAGAATGTGATATTTCACAATATTACTGTTATTATATATGTAAGAAAATGTATTAAAAAGGGCTATACTCTTCATAAAATATTTCCACCGGAAGTGGAATGTGTATATGCAAGCTAAACCATCACAAAAATTAGTCATGATGAATAAATCAATTTAGTTTATTATATATCATAAGCTATTGATGTCCTTCGTAATAATATAAAGTTTTCAAATGTTTAAAATAAACTATTATTGCATGATTTGTCGCATTAGGGGCCTACTAATTGCATAGGTGGATCTAGCCTTTCAATATCGTGGGGGGGGGGAGAGAGAAAGTTTGAGCTTGTTTATGTAGGTACCGATAAAACTAAATAATTTCTTAGACTTTGTCTACACTTCTATAAAGTCATCATATCTTACCCTTTTACAATACTTTCATGGGCGTAAGCAAGTGGGTAGGTCAGGGAGAGGCTTTGGCTTCCTAAATCTCAAAAGAAAATTTAAAAAATATGTAAGCACTGAATAAATACAAAAAGTAAACTGAAAACAAGATACATTTTAGAAAACCTGTCTAATATTAAAATGAATCTATGTGACACAAATCCATACTATTCAGTTAACTATCCCCCCCCCCCCGTTCTGAAGTCACCAACATTGCACCACAGTCAGGGATGTGCTGGAGGGCACTCGCAAAGGCTCGCGCGAGCCCTTTGTTAAATATTTATATTGGTTCCAAGATCTTTGTTAAAATAAGTCGCAAGGAAAAATCAATCAAATAAACGCATTTTTCTGATTTAGGTAACCAGCTACTATTCTGAATTCAGCTAAAGCGATCGATTGAAAATACAGAAATTTAGTGGCTTTTGCAATGCTTGTTGGAGACTCTCTATAGCTAATTATGATTTCCGAGATTTCGTGGATAACTTAATGTGAAAAAATTGCCCTTTTGTCATTCATTACAGCCAAAGCCAAAATAAATCACGAATTACATCGCCATTAGCAGTGCGGAAGCTGTAAGAGACTTCAGTGTAATGAATGACATTGTCACTTGTGAAAGAAGTAGCTTACAATCTCCCACTTGTCCAGTTTGATGACAATTAAACTATCTGCAAATCTATGAAATAATGGGACAGGTTCCAGTTTGTGCTATCCTGTTTGAGAAATCATCGCATCAGTGGAGCTATTTTGAAGAACAAGAGTTATTTTTATTATTATTATTATTATTATTATTATTATTATTATTATTATTATTATTATTATTATTATTTTGTTCGCGATCCCCCATTAATAGCTGTGCGGATACTCAGGTGGCCGCGGACCTCTGGTTGAAAATCACTGATCTACGCCATATGCGTATTTATTATCTATACTAATAATAAATCTGTAGCCAAAATTTTTCTGGTAATTTTCGATTTTCCAAAAATAATTGGTGTTAACATGTATAATTAACCATCCTGAAACCGAAAATCACTTTTTTGACATTTTTGTTTATATGTCTGTCTGTCTCTCTGTCTGTCTGTCTGTCTGTCTGGATGTTTGTTACCTTTTCACGCGATAATGGCTGAACCGATTTGTATGAAAATTGGAATATAAATTAAGTTCGTTAGAACTTAGATTTTAGGCTATATGGCATTCAAAATACTTTATTTAAAAGGGAGGGATTATAAGGGGGCCTGAATTAAATAAATCGAAATATCTCGCTTATAATTGATTTTTGTGAAAAATGTTACATAACAAAAGTTTCTTTAAAATGATTTCCGATAAGTTTTATTCTTTACAAATTTTTGATAGGACTGATATTTAATGAGATAAATGAGTTTTAAAATTAAAATAATGCCATCTAAAACGGTGCAATGAATTAAGAACAAATGACTTCGTCTATAAGGGGCCTTGGACAACAACAATCGAAACAGGGGCCTTGGACATCAACAATCGAAAGCTATTAAACATAGCCTACAAAGAATGTTTCTGTGTTTGTATGAAGTAATATCAGAAGCTAAATTAACCGATTTGTATAATTAATTATTATTTCACCATTGGAAAGTGTAGTTTCTCTAGATGGACATAATGCTATAATGTTATTACAGTAACGTCTGAGTAAATCGAGGACAGTTAAGATTAAAATAGCTTCTTATGCACAGAAAATTTCGTAGGCTATTTTGTACATTCGTTTTCTGTATTTCTTAAAATAATATTTATGTACACTCATTTTAATCTCAGAGAATTAACGAACAACGAGAGTGTATTGATTTAGTATGCAGTAATAGTACGTTAGCTTAGCAATCCATTATTTTATAATTCAAATTTTAACTATGCTCAATTGAATCGTGTTAAAATACATAAAATATATATGCAATAAATGCAATAAATGCAATGCAAAAAAAAAAAGGTAATGAGCGAAACAGATTATCTTGCGCTGTTGTAAAAGTTGTTCCCTGGATCAAACGTCCTATTTTAATTATGTAATTACTTTATATTTATTTCCAACAGGTGCCGCACGGGTACGGCTAGTAATAAATAAATTCATAATGTACATAATATTTCAGGTGTAATATGATTCATGATTGTGTTTGTTAAATAACAGTCGGTTCTTTGGCGTATTGATGATGATGATGATTATTATTATTATTATTATTCTTATTATTATTATTTTGTTCGCGATGCCCCATTAATAGCTGTGCGGATACTCAGGTGGCCGCGGACCTCTGGTTGAAAATCACTGATCTACGCTATATGCGTATTTATTGTAATAAATAAATTTATAATGTACTGTTGTCAAAAAAAAAAAGTGGCCGCACTCGTGAACAGCGAATATTTTCAAAGTCCACTTCGGGTCGCGGCGATGTTACACGATGCATGTGCTTGTACAAGCAGTTCCGGAACTATGAAAGTGTTCTATATCTGCGCCACGTAGACCAGCGGTAGAGTGCTTGTTTAATGATTCAAAGGTTGTGGGTTCGGGCCTTCTTTAAGTTTTCATTTTATTTTTTAATCGTTCTTTAGCGATGTAAATGATATTCAAATTATCATTTATATCCAGTTATCGTTCTTTATGGATATCACGTTATTTATATTTTGTTATCGTTCTTTAGAGATATGAATAAAATTCAAGTCATCATTTGTATTCTGTTATCGTTTTATAACGTTATGAATAATAATAATTATTGTACCTCCAATGGGGGTTAGCCCTATTTTACATATGTATGTTAGGGCTATAGTTTTATACACAAAAAAAAAGATGAGCATAAAGAGAAATGGAAAAGAAAATTAAATTAGCTTACGCGATGTAAACAAAACATAAACAATCCGTAAATTAGGCATTTCGATTGCAAAACAAATATCAGTTATCAATTTGAAACATACAAAAACATTAACAACACACATACGTAACACTTCTATAACACAAATATGGAGCTTTCCGTACCATACATAATTAATTAACACGCAATAGTCACATAAACAAAATCAAACTATAATTACGACATTGCGACAACATCAAGCATCCCATAACTGACTCACATACGTAACAAATCAAGCATCCGTTGTAACACATACACTTCAACATAGTAACCACACTTTTAAAAGTTACAAATTTGGCTCCAAGAAGAATAAATAGGACACTGTTACTAATTACTATTCTTCTACAATTTCTTAAATACATCTGTAATAAATCTGTGAAATTCCGATATGAATAATATTCACGTTTTTTATATTGTTATCGTTCTTTAGAGATATAAATGATATTCAAGTTATCATTTATATTCTGTTTTCCTTCAGTAGCATTATAAAATAATATTAAAGTTATTTATATCGTTATTGTTCTTGCGCAATATAAATAATCTGTATTTTATGTAAGTAATTATTATAACACAAATAACCATCTTTCTTTGTAAAATAGGTAATTATATTGAGATAATTAAATACGTATTATATAATATCTTATATTAATTAAACAAACCGATATTTATCATATTGAGATTTCCCGGTCTCTGATCGGGTCAAACATCCTGATAGAATTAATATTTAACCCTTGCCGTGACTTTCGGTGAAGTCCGGAGGGCCCCATTAATCAAATCCACTCTCCTCATCTCCACGCTTGGGCCCCCTGGAATTTAATAAGATGCGAAAGAGATAGTGGTGTGCGGAAAGCAACGGGATGTTACCGCATTTAGGCCTATCCTTCCCAAGAAAAACTGCAAACATGAACAAAGGAAGCTTTTAATACAAGAAGAAGGATCTTCTGCGGACCTCTGGAAAAAGAACTAAGGAAGAGACTAGTGAAGTGCTTTGTGTGGAGTGTGGCATTGTATGGGGAAGGAACATGGACATTACGACGAAATGAAGAGAAACGAATTGAAGCATTTGAAATGTGGATGTGGAGAAGAACGGTGCGTGTGAAGTGGACAGACAGAATAAGAAATAAAATTGTGTCTGAAAAAGTGAGTGAAGAAAGAATGATGCTAAAACTGATTAGAAAGAGAAAAAGAAATTGGTTGGGTCTCTGGTTGAAAATAATAATAGACGATATTAGGATATGTGGATCATATGCGGAGACTAAGAGGAAGGCAGAAAATAGGGAAGATTGGAGATTGCTGGGCTTGCAATGAAAGACCTGCCCATGGACAGAACACGTATGTATGTATGTATGTATGTATGTATGTTCAGAATGCCTGGAATATCGTGTCTAAGAACAGTCGCTATTTGCAAAGACTAGTCAATTCCATGCCCACTCGACTGTAAGATGATCGGGATAAGAGGAAGATTGACTAAATATTGAATTGTGGCTTTTTGTTTTGTTTTTTGAACGCTTAATTGTTTGAATGTTTTAAGGCCGATGCAAGTAAATTTGTTTTGTTTATGACACGAAAGATACTCGTATTTTTATTGAGAATAAAATCTTTTTTCTTTCCATTTGCAGCCACAATATCATAATGATAAAGTCACGGCATAATATATTAATGAACCTAATGTTAATTACTAAAATAATCGTAAACGAGAAAGGAGCCTTTATGTATAATTTGTCTATCTCAAAAACAGAACAAAAAACAACATAAAAAGCACGAGGTTGTAGTCTAACGCAGGACCTCATGATTAAGAGGCCTGAACGCTACCATTACGCTATCGAATAACACACAGAATACTTCAATTATAACTGTAGATATCAGGCAACGTAGTCCAACAACATGTAACATCGCCTGTCTCCGAATTGTAGCGAAGATACGCGAAGGGAACTTTGTTTCAGGAGAGCGGCCACTTTTTCTTTTGACAGCTGTACATAATATTTGAGATATAATATGATTCATGATTGTGTTTGTTAAATAACAGTCGGTTCTGTGGCGTATTGATGATGATGATGATTATTATTATTATTATTATTATTATTATTATTATTATTATTATTATTATTATTTTGTTCGCGATCCCCCATTAATAGCTGTGCGGATACTCAGGTGACCGCGAACCTCCGCTTGAAAATCACTGATCTACGCTATATGCGTATTTATTATAATAAATAAATTCATAATGTACATAATATTTGAGGTATAATATGATTTATGATTGTGTTTGTTAAATAACAGTCGGTTCTGTGGCGTATTGATGATGATGATGATGATTATTATTATTATTATTATTATTATTATTATTATTATTATTATTATTTTGTTCGCGATCCCCCATTAATAGCTGTGCGGATACTCAGGTGGCCGCGGACCTCTGGTTGAAAATCACTGATCTACGCTATATGCGTATTTATTATAATAAATAAATTTATAATGTTCATAATATTTGAGGTATAATATGATTCATGATTGTGTTTGTTAAATAACAGTCGTTTCGTTTCTGTAGCGTATTGATGATGGTGATGATGATGATGATGATGATTATTATTATTATTATTATTATTATTATTATTATTATTATTATTATTATTATTATTATGTGTTTGTTACGAGTGTTGAAATCTTCATTACTGTCCTTTCTGTTAATATTTTTGCTTTTGAAGTTCAATCAATCCAATATTTTATGGTACAGTATTTCTGCTACAAATGTACTTGTCAACGTTTTCAATCATTTTTACAATGTAAGTTACGAGTATTTAACATTCAAATATAACTTGTTCGTGGATAACTAACTGCTTCTATGCCTCTGCTAGTTATTTAACCGTTAAATATAACTTCTTCTTATGTGACTGCTATTTTGTCTCCGGCAGGAAATTGTAACCGTTACTTATAACCGTTATTTATTACTGAAAAAAAGTAACGGAGACAGTTATAACAATTACAAGAAAATAACCTTTTGTCACATCCACCGATTCTTTTGCCTCTTCTCTAATTTTGAAAGTAACACAGCAAGTCGACCTGGTTGGCGAGTTTATATAGCGCTGGTCTTCTATGCTCAAGGTTGCGGGTTCGATCCCGGGCTAGATCGATGGTATTTAATGTGCTTAAATGCGACAGGCTCATGTCAATAGATTTACTGGCATGTAAAAGAACTCCTGCGGGACAAAATTCCGGCACATCCGGCGACGCTAATATAACCTCTGCAACTGCGAGCGTCGTTAAATAAGACATAACATTTAACATTTAAACACAGAAATTGCATGGTTTTTTTTATTGATTTGCTCTATTAAAAAAGTAAAAGTGGATCTTTGGTTTTTACGTTCGAATAAAGCCAACTTTATTTTGCATAAATGTATATTTAGAGGGTTTTCCCTTTTAAATGTATGTACAGAGTAAAAGAGAAATAACCTTGCAGCTTGAAAGGGACGATAGAGTACACGTAAATGAATAGAAAACCCGTGGCTAACAAGAAAGACTTCGGTACGAATCGAATTCACGTGGTCTAGTCACGTTATCATGGTCTAGTCATGGCCATCTTGACAGTCGCCTTATCTATACTAATAATATGTGTTCAAAGTTCTAAAAAACAAAGGAATTGCTATATTAAACTCCTTTTAAACGTGCATTTATATATAAACTTGTTCAGTGTTGGCCCTGTTATGACTAACAGTGAGAATGTGACGTCCCGCCGTAGCCTGTCTTTCTCGTTAGCCACGTAGAAAACCTATATTACGTTTTGTGATTAAATGCACAGTTAGTTAGAAAATTAAGTTTGAAGTTTGAGCAGTCCGGCAACATCGTCGCTAATACACACTACTCGTGATACAGATATAAGAGATCAACGAACTCTGTGAGTTCCATACGTAACTTTGCTTACTTGGTTATACAAACTGACGCATAGGAAGATCAAAAGATAAACTCGGAGCGTCATTGCAATTTGTGCCGCTAGATTCGCCTCACAGTTCTATAAAACGATGATTAGTTCCATTACTAAGTAGTGTGTATTGTGGAAATTGTTTCATTAATTGTGCATTACTGATTGAGTACGAAAATTATAAATATGTCAAGCATATTAAAGTGTTATTTGAAGTTTATTGAGCTAAATAATATTAGAATTTTTTTTTGCTTTGCTATGTGAAGAACTCGGTACTAGCGGGTCATATATTTATAGGTTAAGGTAAATGTCAAAGCTCTCATATTACAAGCAATGCTATGTTAAAAGTGCGATATTGCATTGTCCTTGCATAAAGTACAACAAAAATTGTAATGTCATATCAGTCCCAAATGAACACTTTTCTTAGAAAAAGAAATTCCCCTAAATGTTAACATTGATTCTCATTTTTATTCCTGTCATTAGTGAAACTGATAGGGAATGATTTATCCCTTTGCAGCTTTTAAATAAAATGGACGGTTTTATTGCAAAATAAATCAAAAGTTTAACACGTATCGTTACTTTCTGCCGTCAGGAAGTTTGGCATCTCTACTGCAGTGACTTACGCCTAGTTTTCATTAGTTGAGTTAGCAGCAGAGTAAACTAGAATATTTTTAGCCGAACTACTGTACTCTACCGAATTTGGTAGAGTACCCGTCCACACGCAAAAGGAAAGTAATATGGAATAGTAGAATTGTACAGCGCAAAATTTAAATCACAAAAATTAACATCAGCCGTCGTAATTTTGCTGTGAGTAAGTCTTTGAAAAATTATTGCTGAAATTTTGCTTAAGGAAGCGACTTCCGCTCTCGACAAGAAGAGAACAGAACAAAGAAAAGATGGGTTAGAGACTGGATCAAAAGAGTTCAGTCATGGAGCATTTGCCCCTCATCTGGAGGAACGTGCTGAAGAGGACATAAAAGACAGTTTTCATCAAATCATCACTTAGGATTTCAAGCAGCAGCGTGATATTGACATTTTGTAGACGTTGTATGATTATTCGTATATAGGCCTATTTCTATTTACTGATGACGGAGATAATATAATTTATCTGTAGTAATGTCACGAGAGGTCTGAGATTTGCCGATAAATCTCAGATCTCGAGTGACATTTATTAGGACTATTTCGTGAATAAAATAAAAATGTAAATAATATATCCCTAAAATTCGATCACAAAATGTTAATAATTGTATATTAACGAATACGTAACCTATTCAGACATTGTGAAGTTGAAATACTCGTAGATGAATATCGATTACTGCAATAAAGAAATTCGATGTTATTATTCAGTAATGCCAATTGCGAAAAGCGAAATACAGGTTTAACAATGTTAATTACATGTACTGCACTTTTCTCTCATTATTATAACATAAATACATTTTCATTATCTGCTGAAATTATAATTTAATTTAACAGTAACAGTGGGGACAACTATATACCAATGCTTAAGTATTCACAGCGAGACATGTTGCTACACAGTGAAGCCATCTCTGTATAGATAGGCCTAATTAAAACACGAATTTTATTACGCCATAGGGAAGGCAGTTTGATCAAAGACCTTATTACTACTATGCAAGGTCTTTCAGTTTGATATGCGATGATGTTACATAAATTTGAACATCTGACATCTGGAAACAGGGCCAATGCCAGCTGTGCCTTATTTCGAACTTTACAATGAGTGCTACACGAAAGCATTTTTTATAGCTCGACAAACGCATTCTCGCTATAGTGTGTAACGGAACTACAATCTACACAATTCAATATTCCAATCGCATATGAGTGCAATCTGGGAAGAATATTGAAAGAATCAAGTTTGAAAGGTACGTTCAATTAAGATGTATGAAGATTTTGTGTCTACATGGTGCGCCGTTTTGAACGTGGTCTTCACTGCGTAAATAGCCTATATTAATCAATATTAAATATCAATCTTGCATTCATTGCTTTAAAGTTGAAAGAAAAGTTTAACCGTGTAGTTGCATCTTAATGTATTCATGATCTTCAATTTACGGAGAAACAGTTGGCGACAACGACTAAACAAAAGAACGACCTTGCGATAAATTGATAGCGATAAATCTAGCTGCAAAAATTATCGCAAAGTGTGACTGTGATTGGTTGAATTCTTAATTTCATTACACTTTATTGGTCAAAAATGGAATGACGTCATATAAACGAAATAGTCTAATGTAATAGAGTGTAGTTTATAAATTGTGTTTGAGGATGGCCCCGGAAAACTATGAGACAGTGCTTGAGATGACCACTTAAAAATTGTCTTCAACTCGGACCACTTAATTTTTTAAGGTAGGACCAAACTGAGAAATAGGTATATATGGCCTAAAAATTCAACTTTTATATTTTTGCATTGAAATCTAAATATTTTTGTGAATCATTTCACAAAGTTTCATTTGCATATTCCGCTTCTAACAGGTGTTTCTGCCACCATTTTTAAAGTCGTGCGCTACCTATTTAAATGACACGATGAGTCATGCCTACTCCCTCTGCAAGACTCTTTATTTCAAAATTACTGTGGTTTTCCTTAATTTCCTAATACTTGTTTGCACACTGAGACAAATAATCCGTTTCAGATACTACATATATGTGTCCAAGTGATACCAGAGTTTCAGGATGCATGTAAAATGCATTTAAACTTTGGTGGCTATTTTCTCGGTTTAAATGTTTTATACACATTCACATTTTCAAACTCTATCTCACATTTAATGACATATTGTTCTGATTTTTTTCTGCTGTTTCAGTGTATTCCAATATTTGATAATTAACATTGTAGTTGTAAAGTATGATTGGGTCTAAAAATGTTTAATTCCCTAATATATATGATTTTTTTTTTTTTTAATTTTGAAATGATTAAATTCAATAATTTTTAATTCGAAACATAATTAGAGCTTGAGGAAACTAAATACCAATTACGTTTTACCATGCTATAAGCTACCTTGAGAATAAAAATTATTGAAAAATTTGTGAAATTATAACACAAGATAGGAATCATATTGATATAAAATATTAACAAAAATTAATATCAGTAATTAATAATGCCGATATTACTTACGTACACTATAGTTTTGAAAATTTTCATGTATGTACCAAGTAATGCTCAGAACTAGTATGCAAAAACAAACGATATACAGTGGACTCTCCGAAGTTCGACAAAACAGAATTGAAAGTTCAGTCCAATAAGGGTAGTGGGTGTGGCAGGTGAAATGAATACAAATTATTATTGTTTATCCATAAACGAATACAGTACTGTACTTGCATTTCCTGCCTGCCCCGAGACTTGTGTATGCGCTTCTAGTACCACAGTGGGTTTCGACAGTTCCGTCTCACACACGGTACAAGTCTCAAATAGAAAAAGAAGAGTTCATTAATTTAAAATCAGTGATCAATATGGATGTCCTAATCAATAAAATATTCTGTTTTCCTCTAACAAAAGTATCACTACAAGAAACAGAACCAATTCCCATTGAAATGGCAAACCAATTTCCTAGTGCCCGTATAGGGGCGTGTCTAATTCTCCTACGTAAGCAATCGAACTATAGCATGTCGAACTTGATTTCTGTCGAACTTAAGAGCTTCCACTGTATGTACGAGGCGCATCCAGAAAGTAAGTTTCCCTATTTAAAAAAAAGAACACATACTTTCAGGAAAACATTTATAGGCAACAGGTACAGCAATGTTTCAGCTATTTTTCAACATAGCCACCATCAGAATTGAGACACTTGTCGTATCGTGGGATGAACTTTTGTATCCCTCTGTCGTAGAACTCTGCCGCCTGTGAATGGAACCAGCGTGTGATAGACGTCTTCAGCTCTTCGTCGTTGCCAAATCGCTCACCGGAGGACAGGAATTTCTTGAGATGCAAGAAAACGTGAAAATCGCTGGGAGCAAGATCAGGACTGTAGGGTGGATGATCAAACAACTCCCAGCCAAATTCCGTCAAAACAGCTGCTGTGTGCCGAGCCGTATGTGGACGAGCATTGTCATGGAGGAGCACAACACCTGCAGTAAGCATTCCACGCCTCTTGTTTTGAATGGCACGTCGCAATTTTCGCAGTGTTTCACAGTAACAGTCAGCGTTCACTGTTTCACCTCTTGGAAGGAAGTCAATGAGCAGAATGCCCTTCCTGTCCCAGAACACCGTGCACATCACTTTCCGTACCGACAGCGTCTGTTTGAATTTCGTCCTGACTGGAGATCCACTATGCCGCCAATACATTGACTGCTGCTTGGTTTCCGGGGTGAAGTGCGAAATCCAAGTCTCATCGCCCGTGACGATCCTGTCGAGGAACTCGTCGCCGTCATCGTGATACCGTTTCAGAAATGTCAGTGCAGCTCCTAAACGTTGCATTTTGTGTTCGGGTGTCAGGTTTTTCGGCACCCACCTGGCACACACTTTTTTGAACAGCAGGTGCTTAGTAACAATCTCATGCAACAAGGATCGCGATATCTGCGGAAAATGGCTGCTCAGCTCCGTAATCGTGAAGCGACGGTTCTCCATGATGCACTGCCGCACCAGCTCAACACGATCATCATTGATGAGGGACGGTCGCCCACTGTGCTCTTCATCACGGGCACTTTGACGACCTTCGGAAAATTGCCTACACCAGCGACGCACCATCGGCCCATAGACCGACAGAGCTGCCGATGAATTTCAATTGGCGCAATGCTTTGTGCATTAAAGAACTTTATCACCGACCGAACCTCGCAGGCGGCGGGAGAAGGAATAAAAGCTTCCATTTCGGACCACTGCTGCCACGCTACTGGCACCAGGCGGGACCTGTGGTATATGATTGATACGTCATAGATCTGTTACGCATGCGCAATTGACACGGCTAATTACGTTTACTTTCAAGGGGAAAAAATCGGGAAACTTACTTTCTGGATGTGCCTCGTATTTTTTATAGTTTAGAAATTACCAAAATTCAGTTCGCCCCCCCCCCCTTA